>NC_060196.1:39111389-39411389 GCF_021184085.1 Oncorhynchus gorbuscha | reverse complement strand
GTTAGGCTACCGTCCCATTATGTAATTTCCCTTGCTCTCTCACCTTAACTATGGCATTGAGGCACAACATTGATTAGGTGTGTGTGTGTGTGTGTGTGTGTGTGTGTGTGTGTGTGTGTGTGTGTGTGTGTGTGTGTGTGTGTGTGTGTGTGTGTGTGTGTGTGTGTGTCGGTCTGTGTTCTCACCTTGCAGCCCTCACAGGCATGGACCCCATAGTGGAATCCAGATGCAATATCTCCACACACCTTACACAGCAGCACCAGGCCGTTGATTTCTGCCAAAACCCAGATGCAAAACATCTCATCAGCACTCATTGACGCAATGCCTCTTTAAATTAAATTCAACTTATTGTATCATACCCAAAGCCAAGGGTCAATTATTGCAACAGTAACTGAATAGACATTCAAGTTATTGAGGAGCAGAGAAACCACTCACTAGTAATGCTGCATTTTGCACTGGTCTTTGCTGTAGTATGGGCCAGTGGGAGACCTGCCGTGGTTAGGGGCGTGTCCACCACATTGCCCTGGCGACAGATGTGGGAGGAGTTGTGTGGCAGGTGAGAGGAGTTGTAGCAGTCGTTTGAGTCACTATGACATGACTCAGGGCTGGAGGAGCTGATGTAGGCTATTACACCCCCTAGTGGAGAGACAGACATGATGATTAGGCTGATAATTGAATATAATTAAATAGAACACATATTATACTGTTATCCCTATGGATAGGGCTGGCTGCTGGGGTAGCAGAGGTTCAAGTTGAACAAAGAACAATGATTTTACATGACCTTATAAATAGAGAGTGTTTGAAAGGAATTTGAATTAATGTTGTTTCGGAACATTTTGCAGACCGAAGGGAAGGATCTGGAAATCGTATAGTCCAAAAAATATTCATATTTTGGGTGGGGTGTGTTGAGACTGAGCACTGCAGCAGACAGCCGCGTCTCGGGAGTGAGATCAGACAGAGCAGCATGCGTTGTGACTACCTCTTACCAGTTGCAGGTAGGCTATTTAGATTGTCATTATGGAGACACCCATTCCCAACCCTTTTTCCAGAAAACATTAACATGTTACAACTGATGCTCATCACAAAATAACGGTGACAAAGCACAGGAAAATGACTTTAGGCACTTAGAGCCCATTAGAAAAATTTCCTCGGATATTGGTTTAAACTCCATTCTAATGTAGACTTTGCTTATGGAAAACCATATCAAGCTAAAGGTTTTACGTATGCTCAGTTCTTGAGTCTCCAGCGCTGGACGAGTGGAAATTAAGTGAACTCCCTTGCGAGCTTCTGTTATAGGGAAAAATCCACAATGAAACTGACATTAAAATGTGGACAATGATACAGTTGCATCTGTTGTCCATCAATCAGCCTATTCATTTCTATGCCCATGATGGCTACTGTAGCCTACCACTTTAAACAAATTTGTTGAAATGACAATCACTGTAGCCAATGCAAATACATTTGTTTCACTTGTGTGGTTTACCTGGAGGTGGCAAACTGATTGAATAAATAGCCTATAACTTCTGTTTATTATTGTTGTTGTAGCCATGTGTTATTAAACACTGTCTGCTAAGCATAGGCCTATTCAGGCCTAATAGTTTGCACTGCTATTCAGTTTACAGCACCAGTCAAAAGTTTGGACACCTACTCATTCAAGGGTTTTTCTCTATTTGTACTACAAAACCATGAAATAACACTTGGAATTATATAGCAACCAAAAAAAATGTTAAACAAATCCAGATATATTTTACATTTTTCAAAGTAGCCACCCTTTGCCTTGATGACAGCGTTGCACACTCCTGGCATTCTCTCAACCAGCTTCATGAGGTGGAATGCATTTCAATTAACAGGTGTGCCTTGTTAAAAGTTCATTTGTGGAATTTATTTCCTTCTTAATGCATTTGAGCCAAACAGTTGTGTAGTGACAAGGTAGGGGTGGTGTACAGCAGATAGCCCAATTTAAAAGTTGCCAAAAAACATCAAGCACTATGATGAAACTGGCTCTCATGAGGACCGCCACAGGAAATAAAGACAGAGTTACTTCAGCTGCAGCGGATAAGTTCATTAAAGTTACCAGCCTCAGAAATTGCATCCCAAATAAATGCTTCACAGAGTTCAAGTAACAGACATCTCCACATCAACTGTTCAGAGGAGACTGTGTATATCAGGCCTTCATGATTGAATTGCTGCAAAGAAACCACTACTAAAGGACACCAATAAGATAAGAGACTAGCTTGGGTCAAGAAACACGAACAATGGACTTTAGACCGATGGAATTCTGTCCTTTAGTCTGATTAGTCCAAATTTGAGATTTTTGGTGAGAGTAGCTGAACGGATGATCTCCGCAGGTGTGATTCCAACTGTGAAGCATGGAGGAGGAGGTGTGATGGTGTGGGGGTGCTTTACAAGTGACACTGTCTGGGATTTATTTAGAATTGAAGGCACACTTAACCAGCATGGCTACCAGAGCATTCTGCAGCGAAACACCATCCCATCTGAATTACGCTTAGTGGGACAATCATTTGTTTTTCAACAGGACAATGACCCAAAACACATTTCCAGGGTGTAAAAGGGCTATTTGACCAAGAAGGAGAGTGATGGAGTGCTGCATCAGATGACCTGGCCTCCACAATCACCTGGGGGGAATTAATGAGCCATGAATGAGCCAAGACGGGGATGATTAGGTGGCTATGATGGTATGAAGGCCAGATTGGCAATTTAGCCGGGTCACCTGGGTTAACACCCCTACTCTTACAATAAGTGCCATGGGATCTTTAGTGACCACAGAGAGTCAGGACACCTGTTTAACGTCCCAACCCGAAAGATGGCACCCTACACAAGGCAATGTCCCCAATGACTGCCCTGGGGCTATGGGATATTTGTTTTAGACTAGGAAAGGATGCCTCCTACTGGCCCTCCAACACCACTTCCAGCAGCATCTGGTCTCCCATCCAGGACCAACCCTGCTTAGCTTCAGAAGTAAGCCAGCAGTGGGATGCAGGGTAGTATGCTGCTGGCCTTCTTAGGTTGTTAGATGTTAATTTGAGATTCCTTCTTAATTTGCTCGATAAAGTTATGGAAAAAGGGTTTATTGGCTAAATGTGGCAGCTCCCTTGCTGAGAAAAACATTTTTGAGCTAGTTTTTAGGCCTCGTGGGTAGGTTTTGAGTTGTCTTTGGGCAAGAAATTTCAGCTAGACCTGGCAACCCTGTGCAGAGTGGCTCTCAGCCAGGAAGAGAGGCCGACCACCCGCCCCTTTTTTCAGATCAGGCTGACCTCGTTCCTCTTCCTACATTCTGGTTAGATAACACCCCTGTTACATAATGCCAGTTTCAGCAGGGTGTGTGGAGAATAGCCTGGCTACACTTCAACTCACATACATACGGCTCAAGAGGGAAGCTCATCGTCATTCAATCAAGAAGCACGGTCAGGGCCAACATTGCCAGATTGCTTCATGAAGCAAGCGATTAATGCCAGCCAAATGTTGTGTGGCCCTTATGGTACTAAATTAAATGTAATTTTTCACATGCGCCGAATACAACAGGTGTAGTAGACCTTACAGTGAAATGCTTACTTACAAACCCTTAACCAACAATGCAGTTTTAAGAAAATACCTCAAAATGTAAGCGATAAGAATAACAACTCATTAAAGAGCAGCAGTAAACAACAATAGAGGGGCTATATACAGGGGGTACCGGTACAGAGTCAATGTAATTGATGTGTTCATGAGTTGGTCATCTGTAAATCCCTTGTTGATTACAGAAGTTTCAGCAAATTCTAAATTAATCTCAATAGCCACAGTTTCCCTCTTTTCAACATTCATAAAGCAAAAGAAATCCCATAGCAAACACATTCCAAATAAGGGTGACTTTACATAATGAATAGGTTGTGAAACTCTTGGCCAATCAATTATAATTTTACTGGACTGACGAAGTTCATTTTTGGAACCCGCCCCTACCTGGAACGGACATTTTTTCCCGAGAAACCCAGTGGTAGAAAACTGGGTCAGTTTACATTGCTGCAACCCTATAACTGCATGCAGTTTCACGTGTATCCACACCAACTCGCAGTGCATTATCTTTGGCAGAATTATGCAATATTTACGTCACAGCATCTCTCCACCAACCAGAGGACGCAAGGGAGCATTTAAAGAAGGAAGTATATACGTCACAGCGCTCCTCAGCCAATCAGAGAGATCGTATACAGAGTCGCACATGGCTAACGACCCGTGCATGTGAGAAAAGGGACCTGTAACACTGTTCCAGCATACCGATACTAAAATAACACCTTCAATGGCGCTCCTAACCCACTTTAACACAGTTTTCATTAAGGCTCATTAGAGTAAGAAAAATATAACACGAGCAGTTCACTGTAATACATTTATTTGTCTTATGTTTTAATTCAAAACAACACAAAACTCTTTAAAAACAGGATTCTGACAAGTAGCCTGTTAAAGTTGTATAATTCATCTAGGTCCGGTCTAATGAAATACACTATCACAAATCAAACGGTTAAACTGTAGACACTAAAAAAGGCTAGAGGCCTACACATACATCTTTCTAAACGTATTGAGCTGAATATGATCGTTTTACCTGCTTTTGTAGATTCCATGTGCTCTGACTTCTGAAATCCCCTATTTGGACCTTTAGTCTGATGACGTGTTTCTTATCTTGTTTTCACCAACTTTTTACGTCACTGGTTGATGTTTTTGATCAATGAATTGAAGCCTTCAGAAAATAGTCGGGAAATGCACGGAGGCCTACTAGTTTCAGAGATGACAGCAATCGCTCAACAGCAACTGTTGCTAATCAGATTGATTTCCCGTCGTGATAGTTGACGATCACCAACGTTCCAAACAATTGACGTGAACTAAACTGTATCCGTTTGGTTGAAAACACGCCCCGAATCAAACAATAGATTGTAGCCAATTGTTTCGCTACAGAATGAATCGAACGTTCGGAATCCGGTATATTTTTCTTTTTCGTAGAGCGCTCAAAAAAGCTGTCCGTCTGAAGTCTCTTTTCTGAAGCCTAAAGATATGCCTAAGCATATTAATAGCTATAGCATACAAATGTGTATTTTCTCGAAGAAAACGATAGCTCTGATAGCAAAGAGTAGAACGTTATTATTCGCTGAAAGACGGTTCCGAGTTGAGCTCTCGACTCGAGCTGCTATTCTTCTTCTTTGGTTGGGTTTATCGGCGGTTGGCATCAAATGTTTTGGTGCATTACCGCCATCTACTGTACGAGAGTGTGGGCCAGCGACAGGGAGAAACTCAAATCAAATTGTATTGGTCACATACACATGGTTAGCAGATGTTAATGCGAGTGTAGCGAAATGCTTGGGCTTCTAGTTCCGACGATGCAGTAATATCTAACAAGTAATATAACAAATTCACAAAACTACCTTATACACACAAATGTAAAGGGGTGAATGAGAATATGTACATATCAAGATTGTTGTCCTTGATTATCTTTTTGGCCTTCCTGTGACATCGGGTACTGTAAGTGTCCTGGAGGGCAGGTAGTTTGCCCCCTGTGATGCGTTGTGCAGACCGTACTACCCTCTGGAGAGCCTTGTGCTTGAGGGCGGTGCAGTTGCCGTACCAGGCAGCGATACAGCCCGACAGGATGCTCTCAATTGTGCATCTGTAAATGTTTGTGAGTGTTTTAGGTGACAAGCCAAATTTCTTCACCCTCCTGAGGTTGAAGACACGCTGTTGGGCCTTCTTCACCACGCTGTCTGTCTGGGTGGACCATTTCAGTTTGTCTGTGATGTGTACGCCGAGGAACTTAAATCTTTCCACCTTCTCCACTACTGTCCTGTCGATGGGGGGTGCTCCCACTGCTGTTTCCTGAAGTCCACGATCATCTCCTTTGCTTTGTTGACGTTGAGTGTGAGGTTATTTTCCTGACACAACACCTTGAGGGCTCTCACCTCCTCCCTGTAGGCCATCTCATCGTTGTTGGTAGTCAAGCCTACCACTGTAGTGTCATCTGCAAACTTGATGATTGAGTTAGAGGCGTGCATGGCCACGCAGTCATGGGTGAACAGGGAGTACAGGAGAGGGCTGAGAACGCACCCTTGTTGGGCCCCAGTGTTGAGGATCAGCGGGGTGGAGATGTTGTTTCCTACCTTCACCACTTGGGGGGGCGGCCCGTCAGAAAGTCCAGGATCCAGTTGCATAGGGCGGGGTGCAGACCCAGGGTCTCAAACTTAATGACGAGTTTGGAGGGTACTATGGTGTTAAATGCTGAGCTGAAGTCAATGAACAGCATTCTCACATAGGTATTCCTCTTGTCCAGATGGGTTAGGGCAGTGTGCAGTGTGGTTGAGATTGCATCGTCTGTGGACCTATTTGGGCGGTAGGCAAATTGGAGTGGGTCTAGGGTGTCAGGTAGGGTGGAGGTGATATGATCCTTGACTAGTCTCTCAAAGCACTTCATGATGACAGAAGTGAGTGCAACGGGACAATAGTCATTTAGTTCAGTTACCTTAGTTTCTTGCGAACAGGAACAATGGTGGCCATCTTGAAGCATGTGGGGACAACCGACTGGGATAGGGATTGATTGAATATGTCCGTAAACACACCAGCCAGCTGGTCTGCGCATGCCCTGAGGACATGGCTAGGGATGCCTTCTGGGCCGGCAGCCTTGCAATGGTTAACATGTTTAAATGTTTTACTCACTTTGGCCAGGGAGAAGGAGAGCCCACAGGCTTTGGTAGCGGGCCGTGTCAGTGGCACTGTATTGTCCTCAAAGCCAGCCAGGGGCTGGTTTTCTTTTTCTAATCAGTGATTGACTGTAAACCCTGCCACATACGTCTCGTGTTTGAGCCGTTGAATTGCGACTCTACTTTGTCTCTATACTGACACTTTGCTTGTTTGATTGGCTTGCAGAGGGAACAGCTACACTGTTTGTAATTGGTCATATTTCCAATCGCCTTGCCATGATTAAAAGCAGTGGTTCATGCTTTCAGTTTTGCGCGAATGCTGCTGAAAAGTTTTAGTCACAGTGGGTACGACATCTCTGATGCACTTGCTAATAAACTTGCACACCGAGTCAGCGTACACATCAATGTTGTCTGAGGCTATCTGGAACATATCCCAGTCCACGTGACCAAAGCAATCTTGAAGCGTGGAATCCGATTGGTCAGGCCAGCGTTGGATAGACCTGAGCATGGGCGTTTCCTGTTTTAGATTCTGTCTATAGGTCGGGAGCAACAAAATGGAGTCATGGTCAAATTTGCCGAAGGCAGGGCAGAGGAGGGCTTTGTATGCATTGCGGAAGTTAGAGTAGCAATGATCCAGAATGCTACCAGCTCGTGTCGCGCATTCGATATGCTGATAGAATTTAGGAAGCCTTGTTCTCAGATTAGCTTTGTTAAAATCCCCAGATACAATAAATGCAGCCCCAGGATGTATGGTTTCCAGTTTCCAGAGTCCAGTGAATTACGGCTGTGATTATAATCGATGAGAATTCTCTTGGAAGATAATGCGGTCGGCATTTGATTGTAAGGAATTCTAGGTCAGGTGAACAAAAGGACTTGAGTTCCTGTATGTTGTTGTAATTACACCATGAGTTGTCAATCACAAGGCATACACCCCCACCTTTCTTCTTACCAGAGATGTTTGTTTCTGTTTCGGCGCGATGCATGAAGAAACCAGGTGGCTGTACTGACTCTGACAACATATCCTGAGTGAGCCATGTATCCTTGAAACAGAGAATGTTACAATCTCTGGCACTAAATCCTACCTGCCAGCACTGTTGCTCTTAATTTTTAAAGATTTTTTTATATTTGAGACTATAATACGCAATACAGTCTTTACTCTAATTTCCTGTACCCCCTTCTCCCTCATACTAGATCTCAGCCTCTCTCTGCCCACCTTGTACATGCTCCACGCCTGTTTCCTGGCAATAATCACACTTTCCTGTTGGATGCTTTCCTATCACATTTAAGGTCTTATTCAACTAGTCTACACTCTCACTGTGGCCTAAATTGAGGCAGAGGCCACAGAGAGGGGAGGCAACGTGAGGGCAGAAACATTCAGAATGACACACACACATAACAGCTTGTTTTTTAAATTCAGGAACGAGGGCAAAATGTAGATAATTGTGTGTAGGTCTGCATGTGTTTGAAACACATGCATCTAAGTAGACATCCATCAAGCAAATCACAGCTATCACAGATGAGATCTGTACACTAGTGTTTTCATATAGCTAACCAAGGATAAAAATAATGAAGCAGTTGTCCTGTGTGACATCAATGAAATAGAGTAGTTACGTTACCTTATCCTCTGTTCCTGAATCCATGCACTTTGGTTGAACGGAGATGAACCACATTTATCCAGCAGTACCGCCTGTCTCAGAACAGGTCAAACTGACTCTGACATGAGCTGATTCACCATATCTCCCACACACTTCCTTGTCATAGTTGTCGACAAGAAAATAATGTGTCTACCTAGCTTTTCAACCAAGGTCAGTGCAAGAATGAGATACATTTAAGTAGAATGAAGACATTCAACAACTCTCAGAGGACAATGGACGTTCACTTCAAATATAACAGTAACACATTGATTTGAATAAGAGAATATGAAGTTCGTTTGCAGATTTTCTGCATCACTTAGTTGTCTGACAGACATGGTAATCACCACCCCACCATACCAAGCAGCCTTCATGGGTTTGGTGCAGCCATATCCCAAGGCAGACCTGGCCTGACCAGCTCCCATTCCCCTGGTTTCTTCTGCTACCACACTGAAAAAAATAGAGAACAGACAAGCCCATGCCTTCCTCACCCATTCTCCAGTTTCGGTGGAATTTTGGTCACCAGGTCACAGGTCATGGGTGACCTAAACACTGCCATCTTCTTTCCCCATCTAAATGTGTCTAATAACAATGGGCCTGGCAGAAATGTGAGAAAGTTCTATAAATGACCATTGTTCTCTAACTCAACCCCTTTGCTGCTCTAGCGTTTGAGTCTTTTCAGACAGTGTATAGTTTTTGAAGTATTGTCTTTACTTAGAACGGAGTAATGGCGCAACAGAAGATTAAGGGGGACAGGCAGTACTTCATATCATTGTGTTACTTTACTATTTAGCTGTAAACTTCTGCTTTACGTTGAGCAAACTAATGTGTTGTTAGTCTAACTTAATTTTTTCCAGATGAGATGTTATAATTCATCTGGCACTTAGCCCATCAGTATACTACATAATACATTGTCAGTTGAGTGAAAAATATATTTTATCAAATGAGAAAACTATGCTTTCTTCAGATTTTCCCTTCTGACCTGGGACTCAAACCAGCCATCCTCCAGTTCACGTCAAACTCATTCCAGAGGGCCAAGTTTGTGCAGGTTTTCGATCAACCCTTGAACTTGATTGATGAATTAAGGTCACTAATTAGTAAGGAACCCCTAACCTGGTTGTTTAGGTCTTAAGTGCAATAAAAACCTGTACACTCAGCCCCCAGTGGAATAAGTTTGACACTCCTGCTCCAGATGCTGTTCCACTTCTTCAACGTCTCAGTTGGGGCTCTCCAACCCCGTTCCTGGAGAGCTATCGTCCTGTAGGCTCACTCCAACCACGTTCCTGGAGAGCTATCGTCCTGTAGGCTCACTCCAACCCCGTTCCTGGAGAGCTATCGTCCTGTAGGCTCATTCCAACCCCGTTCCTGGAGAGCTATCGTCCTGTAGGCTCACTCCAACCACGTTCCTGGAGAGCTATCGTCCTGTAGGCTCACTCCAACCCCGTTCCTGGAGAGCTATCGTCCTGTAGGCTCATTCCAACCCCGTTCCTGGAGCTATCGTCCTGTAGGCTCACTCCAACCCCGTTCCTGGAGCTATCGTCCTGTAGGCTCACTCCAACCCCGTTCCTGGAGAGCTATCGTCCTGTAGGTTCACTCCAACCCCGTTCCTGGAGAGCTATCGTCCTGTAGGCTCACTCCAACCCTGTTCCTGGAGAGCTATCGTCCTGTAGGCTCACTCCAACCCCGTTCCTGGAGAGCTATTGTCCTGTAGGTTCACTCCAACCCCGTTCCTGGAGAGCTATAGTCCTGTAGGATTACTCCAACCCCGTTCCTGGAGAGCTATCGTCCTGTAGGCTCACTCCAACCAGTTGTAAGCAACCTGAAAATTATTAGATGTGCTAGACCAGAGTTGGAGAAAACTTACAGGACAACAGCTCTCCAGGAACAGGGGTTGAGCCCTGTTCTGACAGTATTTCCTAAACTCAGTCCTGCCCCCCACTGCACGTTTTGGTTTTTGCCCTAAAATTACATTCAAATGAAATCTAGCGTTGATTATTTTAAATCAGCTGTTTTAGCACCAAAACGCACACCTAGGGGAGGACCCAGGACAATTTGAGAAACTCAGCGCCTGCCATATCAGACCTAAATAGATAAAGTTATGTGACCTTTCCTGGTGATCCTGGACTGTAGACACTCAACACCAAGAGCAGTTTCACTGTTTGACTAGTGGTCCTTAGTGCCAACAGTAAACCCCCCAGGTTACTTAAACTATTATCCACAAAAACACATTGTTAAACCATTCCTAGAGCCCTCAAACTTAAAGCCAGTTCCACTGCATTTCTCCACCCCCCTAACCAGGGACTGACTTAGAACTGGGACACCAGGTGGGTACAATTTAACAAGTAGATTGGAAACCCAGCCAGCAGGCTCCGGACCCGCAGGGTAGAAGTTGAATGACCTAGATATGACAAATAACCCCTTCAGTGTAAACCAGTGTGTACTGTAGACACTGGTTCAGATCAGTTACTCACTGCCATATTGATCAATAGTTATGACAGGGTGAATTTCTATAAACTACATTTCACAAGTCTGAAAATGCTAGTCCGTCAGCTTCGCGTATCCCTTTTACTAACCACTAACTATATTCCTTTATCGCCAAAGACGTCAAATGGGATCTTCTACACCCAAAATTATTAACTCTTACACACCACAGAAATATTTTGTCACCATAAAAAGGCATGTGTTTATTTCTTTAAATGTACAGACATCCTCTAGCGGTAGCGGTGAAGCTGCAGGGTATTGCGTCTCTTCCAGGCTGCCCGGCGGGAACCACCCATGGTCAGGTGGAACTTGTGGCCCTTGCCCAGGCCACGGCTCTTCTTGCCTGCAGACGTCAGGCCACGCATCTCCCTGTGCTTGTGCACGGGCCTGGTGATCCATTGGGTGTCGGGGTTGCGTCTGATAGCCTTGTGGAAGGTGTCAATCAGGATCACCTCGAAGAACTTGTAGGTGGAGTCCTCTCCTACCCAGTAGGAGGCCAGCACCCTCAGGCCTCCACAGTGACGGCCAGCACGCTCCTGTTGGGGAGAACGAATACCAAGTAGGTCAGACAAGTCACATCTAGAAACTTGTATGAATGTAAATGACTGATTTGCAATGTTCTGGGGTCTGTTCTAGTGACAGCACTGCCAACCCTATACTATGCATGGCCCCCTGCAGCAGGGGTATTACCCAGTTACTCCACATTCAAGTTCCTCTTTTACTCTACAACACATCTATTGAGCAATTCTAGCACTAATATATATATATACAGTGCCTTGGGAAAGTATTCGGCCCCCTTGAACTTTGCGACCTTTTGCCACATTTCAGACTTCAAACAAAGATATAAAACTGTATTTTTTTTGTGAAGAATCAACAACAAGTGGGACACAATCATGAAGTGGAACAACATTTATTGGATATTTCAAACTTTTTTAACCTCTTCAGTAGACTCTACTTTTTCGAACATTCTGTTAAAAATTGCGCAACATTTCAGCGCCCTGCTACTCAGGCCAGGAATATAGTATATGCATATGATTAGTATGTGTGGATAGAAAACACTCAGACGTTTATAAAACTGGTTAAATCACGGCTGTGACTATAACAGAACGTGCGTTTCATCGAAAAGTGCAAGAAAATCTGATCACTGAAAATGGAAATAAATATCCATGCGCCACTTCCAGGAATTGTTCAAAGTGAACCGAATTACATGAGACCGAGGTTTCAGTGCCTACAGCTTCCACACGATGTCTAGAGTCTTGTCATTTGATTCAGCTTTGATTCTTGGTCAAACCGAATCAAGGGAACCGATTCCCTCCGGTCTCCCACCGGATGTTTTGGTCGAGCTCTCTCCAGACATCTTTTCGAGACGGACAGCTATAGAATTTACATCGCCTCCTGATGAATTTTATCGCTTATTAACGTGTACTAATACCTAAAGTTGCATTACAAAAGTATTTTGAAGTGTTTTGTGAAAGTTTATCGTCGACTTTTTGAATTTTAAAAAATGACGTTACGTTATGAAACGCTATTTTTCCCGTTTATCACACAGTCTTCATAGATCGATATCTAGGCTATATATGGACCGATTTAATCGAGAGAAAAAAAGACCCAATAGTGATTATGGGACATCTAGGAGTGCCAACAAAGAAGATGGTCAAAGGTAATGAATGTTTTAGATTTTATTTGTGCGGTTTGTGTAGCGACGACTATGCTGATTATTTTGTTTACGTCCCCTGCGGGTCTTTTGGAGTGTTACATGCTATCAGATAATAGCTTCTCATGCTTTCGCCGAAAAGCATTTAAAAAATCGGACTTGTTGCCTGGATTCACAACGAGTGTAGCTTTAATTCAATACCCTGCATGTGTATTTTAATGAACGTTTGAGTTTTAACGAGTGCTATTAGCATTTAGCGTAGCGCATTTGCATTTCCAGATGTTTAGATGGGATGCCTGCGTGCCAGGTAGGACCAAGAGGTTAAGAAATGGCTTTCTTCTTGCCACTCTTCCATAAAGGCCAGATTTGTGCAATATACGACTGATTGTTGTCCTATGGACAGAGTCTCCCACCTCAGCTGTAGATCTCTGCAGTTCATCCAGAGTGATCATGGGCCTCTTGGCTGCATCTCTGATCAGTCTTCTCCTTGAATGAGCTGAAAGTTTAGAGGGACGGCCAGGTCTTGGTAGATTTGCAGTGGTCTGATACTCCTTCCATTTCAATATTATCGCTTGCACAGTGCTCCTTGGGATGTTTAAAGCTTGGGAAATCTTTTGTATCCAAATCCGGCTTTAAACTTCTTCACAACAGTATATCGGACCTGCCTGGTGTGTTCCTTGTTCTTCATGATGCTCTCTGCGCTTTTAACGGACCTCTGAGACTATCACAGTGCAGGTGCATTTATACGGAGACTTGATTACACACAGGTGGATTGTATTTATCATCATTAGTCATTTAGGTCAACATTGGATCATTCAGAGATCCTCACTGAACTTCTGGAGAGAGTTTGCCGCACTGAAAGTAAAGGGGCTGAATAATTTTGCACGCCCAATTTTTCAGTTTTTGATTGGTTAAGTTTGAAATATCCAATAAATGTCGTTCCACTTCATGATTGTGTCCCACTTGTTGATTCTTCACAAAAAAATACAGTTTTATATCTTTATGTTTGAAGCCTGAAATGTGTCAAAAGGTCGCAAATACATACACACACACATATATATATACATACACACACTAAAAAAGTTATGGGAAGATATAAAATGATAAAATCCCACTGCCTGACACATACACATGGAGCTGTACAACATATGGATTTGTCTCAACATTGAAGTAATCATCAAGTCCAATGAAGAGAATACCATTCACTTAGTAGAATACAATAGAGTTTTAAATACAACCAAGATACTTTTGGAAAGGACGCGTTATTTTCTGTAATGTGGTTTCAGACAAATTGGCTTATTTCAGACTGGTTTCACCATAGTCGATAAGATGGGGAAAAAAGTTGAGCATCATTAACCACATTGAGAGAACGCATTATTGATGAAAAGGGTTCGATTTAGAATGTGAGCCTTGTTTCAGAGGGAAGTGGGGCCAATATGAAATTACTTGTACCTATCCAACGCATTCATATCGGCACAAGGGCCTAGAAGCAGAGGCAAGGGTAGATTTGGAATTGAGCGTAGATTTGCCAAGTCAGGTCAGATCTGAGACATCGCTGTGCAGTTCTATGTAACTTCTCCCTGAAGCGTACTCATTCACTATCCCTCATGGACTTAAAATACTGACTGATGCAAGATTTTCTTTGTATTAAAAAAACAAACACTAGCCCAAGCTTACATCAATACCATGCTTTCAAGTCTTAAACAAAGTGAGCAAATGCAACATTTGGGGAGAAAGGAAAATAATCAGATGCACTTGTTCAGAAACTTACCTCAGCAGTGGACTGGAGGCTGCGGGCAAACTTGATCTGGTTAACACCATGGTGGACGGGCTTGCCGTAGGTGGCACCCTTGGGCACGGGGCGCTTGCGGCCTCCACGGCGAACGCGGACACGGTAGATGACGTAGCCTGTCATAAGACAGCGACATGTCAAGGAATAAAAGACAAATGACACAACCACTTGGTCTACCTTTCATGTGAAGAAACACTTCCAAACATAAGTGACTTGAATGTATTTGCGAAACCACGAACAGGCAATGGGAATACAAATACTGTCTAATACAACAATTACTGGCTCTCTCACAACCGGCCCATGATTGGTTGTCCCATATGGCGGCACACAATTGGCCCAGAGTCATTGGGGTTTGGCCGTCACTATAAATAAGAATTTGTTCTGAACTTGCCTAGTCTGTAGTGGGTTTGTCGTGATGCCTCTAGCAATGAGATGCCGTGCCTTAGAACACTGCGCCACTCGGGAGCATGTAGTTAGGGGTAAAGTGACTATGCATAGATAATAAACCTCGAGTAGCAGCACTGTTAAGGGGAGGTCAACGTAAATTGTCCCGGTCACCCACCTTGTTTGCACTTGTACCCCAGTCTGCGGGCCTTGTCTGGTCTGGTGGGTCTAGGCGCACGGTGGAGACCGGAGAGCTGACGGTACTGCCAGCATCGGACGCGCAGGAGAAAGCGCATCACGTCGGACTGCTTCTTGCGCCATAGCTCTTGCATATATTTGTACGCTCCCATGTTGGATTAACTGTGAAAAAGGCAAATAGAAATACGTAATGATCACCATTAAATACTGGGATTTAACCGTTACTCTAGTTGGAGGAAAAGTTAGGCACCGACAATTTGCTAATCTTCATTCAAAGCCATGATATACCAAATTGGCTAGCTAGCCAACACGTTTGCTTTGTTGACAACGTAATGTAACCTTTAAATAACCAAGTCACGAATGACATCTTCGGGATACATTTAATTTAGTATGTATTAAATTGGAGTCTACATGCACGTGCTTTTGGGGCTAATTTCTGTTTCATTCTAGACCCCCTGGAAATCAGTCTTCGGGCAGAAGGAGGGTCGCGGTAGGCCCTGAGTCCTACACACTGGATAGGTAGTTACTTAACCGGCTAGCACTCCATAGTAGATAACCACTAAAGCTAAAATATTTACTAGTAAAAACCCGTAACGCAACAAATGCACATAGACATTGAAGTTCAGTGTTTATAAAACTCTCAACTTTCTAACCTCGCTCTTAGGCAATGTATAGGAGACCAATAGAAGACCCGTGCATTACCTCGGATACACAATGCAATATTCATATTTTCAGAAATTAAAAAGCAGAAATGGAGGTAGTGTGTGAATACCTAAGCATTCCGTTAACTAACCCCAGAACTATACAACCTGATGGCCATGTTTTAATACAGATTTCTGATGGATTGTACATACTGAAAAAATATAAAATGCACTCTTACATGATGGCGTACCTGCCGGAAAGAAAGAAAAAACGTACCCAGTATGCTTTATCAAAACGTCAGTGGCACAGTTCCGGTCAGATACGCCTGGGTATTGTAGTTTATCCAATCATGTTAATATTTTTCATTTGCCTTTCACCTAACTTAATTTAATAACCTGGATTTTGATGGTCTTGGCATTTTAGAACACAACCACATTGAAATAAAATAATGTAGTACTTACTTTTGTATATTGAGATTTGGTCCACTACACTTGTCGATTTTACCATTCTTATTGGTAGCTGGTAATATACATTTATATTTGACATTTATTCATGCATATTAATAAATGTATGTCTTATTTATACAGTGCATTCTCTTAAAATTCACCGCTCCCCTCGCCTCTGCACATGCGCAGAAAATCATTGGAACTTCCTTGTCAAAAGAGAATGGATGTTGTGATTTTAGCTAGCTAAATAACTTCAAAGTTGGTTAGCGACCAAGTTTACTCCAATAATAATTGTAATCTTTCCGTTTGGCCAACTCTTACACCAAGGTACTTGTTTTATCGTATCAAGCCAGCTACGTAAACTTTGGATGCGATGTTGACGAAGATGCTTCAGCTACAGTAGTTCATTTTTCTTATTCTTATTTTACATTTATTTTTGTGCTATTGCAGGTTTTCGCGTATTCGAAATGGGGAAAGGCTGCAAAGTTGTGGTGTGTGGTTTGGCATCTGTAGGAAAAACAGCCATCCTTGAACAGCTGTTATATGGTAATCACGCAGTTGGTAAGTTGATGACTGGATTGGTTGTATTTGAGAGATTAACACGGTATAAATGTGCTTGTAGTGTTAAAAGGGAATTTGTAATGTAGCCTCGAATGTCCAGTTATTGGGAGCAAAACAGTGTTCTGCACTTCTTTCACTATACAACTTTTGCAGTTGAAATCTGTAACTAAGTTTGTGTGTGGCGTGAATTGAAGACTATGGTCTGGGGTAAACCAGAGAACTGACCGTCCGACCTGGTGTGGCCTCACGCTCCACAGGGAGCCAAAGGAAACAAATTAATGCTATAGAATATAGATACTGTATTTCACCGAGAGTTGAGTGAGTACTGCCTACCTGCCAGACTGTTGAACACAACCATTGAATTCCATTGTCTCCTGTCTGTTGAAGGTTCAGAGTCCACTGAGACCCAGGAGGATGTGTATGTGGCGTCGGTGGAGACAGACCGCGGTGTGAAGGAACAGTTACGTCTCTATGACACCAGGGGGCTCCACGACGGCCTGGACCTTCCCAAGCACTACTACTCGGTGGCAGACGGCTTTGTGCTGGTCTACAGCGTGGACAGCCTGGAGTCCTTCAAGAAGGTGGATGTCCTCAAGAAGGAGATAGACAAATCCAGAGACAAGAAAGAGGTACTGGGATTGTGAGTGATTGAAACTCTCCTTAAGCTTTGCTAAGTGTGTGTGGTTTTGTTAAAGTGAGTCAGGTTTCGTTGATTGTTTTGGCCATAGACAGCTAATCAATCAAATGTATTTATAATGCCCTATTTACATCAGCAGTTGTCACAGTACTTTTATTCTAACCTGGCCTAGACCCCAAAGAGCAAGCAGAAGCACAGTGGCCATAACAATAAAAAACAATCAACCAAGACACAAATCAGAACCTTATGCTATTGTTGTTTAGTTGGAGTGTCCCCTCTTCCTGCAGGTGATGGTGATCGTGCTAGGGAACAAGACGGACCTGCGTGAGCTTCGCCAGGTGGAGCACGAGGCAGCGCAGCAGTGGGCGCGGGGGGAGAAGGTCAAGCTCTGGGAGGTCAGCGTCACAGAGAGGAACTCTCTCATTGAACCCTTCACTATGCTCACCAGCCGCCTCACACAGCCTCAGAGCAAGTCTGCCTTCCCTCTTCCAGGACGCAAGAGCAAGGGCACGACGTCCAACGACATCTGAACTGTACTCAACCTTGAGCGTACCTAAGATCCAAGTACTTCGGGGGAGGGGGAGATGTCAGAGTAGGATCGATGAGTTAGCCAGCCAACATACACTAATATTCTGACTTCATGTCAAGATAGATTGCCATGAAATATGGGCAAAGACATAGTAAGTGACTCGACAACCAACAACCTATTAAATTCCGTTAAAATAAAGCTTTTCTATTTTTTAAATACAATTGAAGTCAGAAGTTTACATACACCTTAGCCAAATACATTTAAACTCAGTTTTTCAGAATTCCTGACATTTAATCCTAGTAAAAATTCCCTGTTTTTATGTCAGTTAGGATCACCACTTTATTTCAAGAATGTGAAATGTCAGAATAATAGTAGAGTGATTTATTTCATCACATTCCCAGTGGGTCAGAAGTTTACATACAATCAATTAGTATTTGGTAGCATTGCCTTTAAATTGTTTAACTTGGGTCAAACGTTTTGGGTAGCCTTCCACAAGCTTCCCACAATAAGTTGGGTCAATTTTGGCCCATTCCTCCTGACAGAGCTGGTGTAACTGAGTCAGATTTGTAGGCCTCCTAGCTCGCACTCTTTTTCAGTTCTGCCCACAAATGTTCTATGGGATTGAGGTCAGGGCTTTGTGATGGCCACTCCAATGCCATTTTGCCACAACTTTGAAAGTATGCTTGGGGTCATTGTCCATTTGGAAGACCCATTTGCGACCAAGCTTGAACTTGATGTTGCTACAATACATCCACATAATTTTCCTACCTCATGATGCCATCTCTTTTGTGAAGTGCACCAGTCCCTCCTGCAGCAAAGCACCCCCACAACATGATGCTGCCACCCCCGTGATTCATGGTTGGGATGGTGTTCTTCGGCTTGCAAGCCTTCCCCTTTTTCCTCCAAACATAACGATGGTCATTATGGCCAAACGGTATTTTTTGACAAAAAGTACGATCTTTGTCCCCATGTGCAATTGCAAACCGTAGTCTGCTTTTTTATGGCGGTTTTCCTTACTGAGCGACCTTTCAGCTTATGTCTGACTCGTTTTACTGTGGATATAGATACTTTTGTACCTGTTTCCTCCAGCATCTTCCCAAGGTCCTTTACTGTTGTTCTGGGATTGATTTGCACTTTTCGCACCAAAGTATGTTCATCTCTAGGAGACAGAACGCGTCTCCTTCCTGAGCAGTATGACGGCTGTGTCGTCCCATGGCGTTTATACTTGTGTACGATTGTTTTGTACAGATGAACGCGGTACCTTCAGGTGTTTGGAAATTGCTCCCAAGGATTAACCAGACATGTGGAGGTCTACAAAAAAATGCTGAGGTCTTGGCTGATTTCTATTTGATTTTCCCATGATGTCAAGCAAAGAGGCACTGAGTTTGAAGGTAGGCCTTGAAATACATCCACAGGTACACCTTCAATTGACTCACATTTTGTCAATTAGCCTATCAGATGCTTCTAATGCAATTACATTTTCTGGAATTTTTCAAGCTGTTTAAAGGCACAGCCAACTTAGTGTATGTAAACTTCTGACCCACTGGAATTGTGATACAGTGAAATAATCTGTCTGTAAACAATTGTTGGAAATATTAATTGTCATGGACAAAGTAGATGTCCTAACCGACTTGCCAAAACTATAGTTTGTTAACATGATATTTGTTGAGTGGTTAAAAAACAAGTTACTGACTCCAACCTAAGTGTATGTAAACTTCTGACGTCAATGGTATACTTGCAAATCAAGAGATGTATCTTAATGTTTTTCAAAGTAAGCTGGCTAAATTAGTGAACCTGCTTTGTGATATACACCCCTATGGTTTCTGTGTGCTCCATCCCATGGGAGGGTTATAGTAGCTGCTTTACAGCAAGGTCTAGGCCCATATAATGTGCCTTGGGAGTGAGGCATATTACTACGTAGTGTGTATGGCCTACCAGTTTACTACCTAGTGTGTATGGCCCACCAGCTTACTACCTAGTGTGTATGGCCCACCAGTTTACTACCTAGTGTGTATGGCCCACCAGTTTACTACCTAGTGTGTATGGCCCACCAGTTTACTACCTAGTGTGTATGGCCCACCAGTTTACTACCTAGTGTGTATGGCCCACCAGTTTACTACCTAGTGTGTATGGCCCACCAGTTTACTACCTAGTGTGTATGGCCCACCAGTTTACTACCTAGTGTGTATGGCCCACCAGTTTACTACCTAGTGTGTATGGCCCACCAGTTTACTACCTAGTGTGTATGACCCACCAGTTTACTACCTAGTGTGTATGGCCCACCAGTTTACTACCTAGTGTATGGCCCACCAGTTTACTACCTAGTGTATGGCCCACCAGTTTACTACCTAGTGTGTATGGCCCACCAGTTTACTACCTAGTGTGTATGGCCCACCAGTTTACTACCTAGTGTGTATGGCCCACCAGTTTACTACCTAGTGTATGGCCCACCAGTTTACTACCTAGTGTGTATGGCCCACCAGTTTACTACCTAGTGTATGGCCCACCAGTTTACTACCTAGTGTGTATGGCCCACCAGTTTACTACCTAGTGTGTATGGCCCACCAGTTTACTACCTAGTGTGTATGGCCCACCAGTTTACTACCTAGTGTGTATGGCCCACCAGTTTACTACCTAGTGTATGGCCCACCAGTTTACTACCTAGTGTGTATGGCCCACCAGTTTACTACCTAGTGTGTATGGCCCACCAGTTTACTACCTAGTGTGTATGGCCCACCAGTTTACTACCTAGTGTATGGCCCACCAGTTTACTACCTAGTGTGTATGGCCCACCAGTTTACTACCTAGTGTATGGCCCACCAGTTTACTACCTAGTGTATGGCCCACCAGTTTACTACCTAGTGTATGGCCCACCAGTTTACTACCTAGTGTATGGCCCACCAGTTTACTACCTAGTGTGTATGGCCCACCAGTTTACTACCTAGTGTGTATGGCCCACCAGTTTACTACCTAGTGTGTATGGCCCACCAGTTTACTACCTAGTGTATGGCCCACCAGTTTACTACCTAGTGTGTATGGCCCACCAGTTTACTACCTAGTGTGTATGGCCCACCAGTTTACTACCTAGTGTATGGCCCAGTGGCAAAAAAACAAAGGTACTACCTTGATCAGGTCTGATGATCAAATGTCTGTTTAATCAGTTGCACCCTAAATAGTTGGTTGTGTATTTGTTAAATACTTTATTCTTTGTACATGTTTGAGAAATTTTTTATTAACTTAATTTATTTGTCACTTTACTAAACTTAAATTCCTAGTGGGTAGGAATGGGATAACATGTAGGACACAATTGTATGAAATGTCTGAATTGTTGTGAAGAGAATGTGACTTCTGTAGTGCATCCAAATATATCCTTTCTCCTGAAGTGTACACTCGTTCACTACTACAAATCTAAAAGCATTGGATGGGAGGCATGGGGCAGGAGTTTCCACTATGTTTCTTATACCACTCATTTCCTTTCAATTCAGGGAATTGAAGTGAACCTATGTTCCAATTCTCTTTCCTCCCAAAATGTACATGTCTTGTGTATGAGACCTAGCCAAATAACATTCTTGTGCTGCTACTTATTTTTTATTGTTGTCCATTGTTTTCTGACATATGCATGTATTTCAATTTAACAATAAAATGGAGGGACTGTTATTTAAAGAAATCAGCAAGACATGAAGCACAACTTTCCCACCTAGACATTGTGCTGTATAGGCTACAATATGAATGTTTCAGCATATATGTTATAGATTCAGATAGACATGCAAGAGGGCTTACACCAATGGTAACTAATATCTGAAAAATTCACACTGAAATGAGATTTGGAATTCTACCAGGTAACCATGCTGTGTGTGACAGGTTTATATAAACATACCAAACATGTAGAATTCATTTCCTTAGCTAAAAATTAAATAATTTTAAAGAACTTCAAGGAAACACATTGAAAAGCATTATTGCCAAAATAGATGCTAATATACGGGTCGGAGAACTTAAATACCATAAACAAAATATCAGGAGATGAAGAATTAAATTCCAAGATAAATATCCTCCCCTATTCTCTACCCTTCCTGTTCCCCCCCACTCCATCCCAGAAGGAGCTCTGACACCCCCTAACCTCCCCCTCTCATGTTGCCCAGGGTCGTAGTTGTTAGGGCATGCAACAGAAAACGTTTGGCTATGGGAAACAAATTAACTTTTGTTATTGGACAAGTCCATGTAGTGCCTAATGAATACGACCCAGTTCTGTGTATCTATGTGGCGTATCTCTTGGTCCACTGTTTGGCTATCCTGTCGTGCTCTGGTCTGTTGGTTGTGTATTGGGTGGCGATGCTTCCTACCAGAGGGTCAGCTGTAAGGGGTGGAGAACACGCAGAGTTATAGATAGGGTTTCAACGATAGTTTTGATCTGCCAGTACATATGCACACACGGAATTCCACATATGACAATGTTTGCACTTCAAAGCAGCCACTAATCAATGAATTTCAATGGAACCCGCATTCTAGTAGAATATGGTGTCTTAGGTCTTACCAGGGTTGCAGTCAGTGAGCAGGGAGCAGATGGACAGCAGCACCTTGGAGATGGTGAGGGCGGGGCTCCAGTTGTCCTTCAGGATGTCCAGACAGATCACACCCTGACTGTTGATGTTACAGTGGTAGATCCTGGTACGGAACGTCACCTAGGAAACAAAGTAGATCTATATCAATACACCCCGACTTGTTTATGTTCCAGTGGTAGATCCTGAAAGCAACACAGAAAGAATCTACTCAACAATGCAAACCGATATTCAGTCTAATCATGGAAGCCAAATTTCAATTTAAGCCTTTTTGAGTCTGGCTTGGTTAAATTGACCATTAACTGTTTGAAATTTGCAGAGAACTAGAGACCCTGAATTTCAATAAAATCCAAGTGCCATAGCTCCCTCCAGTGGTCAATATGGCAATAACAAGTTCCCTTCTCTAGTGAGAAAGTGGTATCCTACATAGCTGTGTAATATTGAGGAATGTTCTAATAATTGTTTGTGTCCGCTTGTTTTGACTAGAGTGTTTACCTTACCTTGGGTGGTTTGAAGGGGTAGTCTGGTGTAAAGGCGATATCTAGGAAGAAGACCCCTCCCTCGTACACAGAGCCTGGTGGCCCCAGGATGGTGGATCTCCACTCATAGATGTTGTCTCCTTTTGGACCCGCACTGCAAACAGAGGTACATTACACTGTTTCATGCAGTGGTGGTCGGTGCCTTTTTTCATGAGTATGGCCTTATTACAGCATATTGATGACTGTCATTCATATTCCATTCACCCAGTTCAATGTAACAGTGATAGGTTTAGGCTACTACATGACACTAATTTTCCCTGTACCCATCATGAGGTTGCTTCAACCTAGCTTATGAATGAACGTTTATAACGTAGGTGCACACAGGTCGAGAGAAAGATTTGAGGTGACAGACGGTGACACATTCAATAGTGCCTTGCACACTCTTGCTTGCATCTAGCTGATATAGGGTGTAATCATTAGTCCAACAGTTGCAAACAATAGTTTCTATTGGACAAATTCAGGTATGTTTATCCCCGTTTTGTTCCATTTAAGAAATATTAACAGAATCGGCGGAATGAATAGACCCCTTATCACCCTTAAAACACAGTTCACTTTCATAGCAGCCACAATGTATTCCTTCTGAAATTGTGTGCTCTCCTCTCACCTTCGCTTGTGGACCTCAATGCACAACAGCAGCTGTGTGTGACGAGGAGAACAAACCTTTCCAAGCCAAACTATATCATAACCGCTACACACAGCCTACATCATTGTCACCCTATTTTGTTTATTTATTGAACTAAGTTAGTCAGTTAAGAACAAATTCTTGTTTACTATGACGGCCAAACCCGGACAATGCTGGGCCATTTGGGAGTCCCATAGAGCGGCGCACAATCACGGCCGGGTGTGATGCAGCCTGAATTAGTTAAAGTAACGTCATAGTCAACATAGCTAACTAACGCATTAGTAAACCCACTACAATCATGCTGTAATGTTACAGTGTACAGTCAGTAAGCAGTTTAGCACTTACACCAGCGGGCCCTGTTAGCAAAGAAAATGTGTAAAACCAAAAGCTTACCTTGACTTGGAAGATTTCCAGTGTTGTGTTGGATAATCATAGCCAGCTAGATAACCTCCGTTTGAGCAAGGTATTTGAGTAAGCCAAACTAGCTGGCTGCACTTGCTAAGTGAAACTAAAAGACAAAATCTCTCTCCCTTGCTTCTCCTTCATTTTGGAAGAAAATAACATTTGTTCAAATCTGCTCAACTATTGTCTCTCCTCACCACATTTTATGCACTGCAGTGCTATCTAGCTGTAGCTTATGCTTTTAGTACTACATTTCTCTCTGATCCTTTGATTGGGTGGACAACATGTCAGCTCATGCTGCACGGCAAGAGCTCTGATAGGTTGGAGGACATCCTACGGAAGTTGTCATAATTACTGTTTAAGTCTATGGAAGGGGGTGAGAGCCATGAGCTTCCTAGGTTTTGTATTGAAGTCAATGTACCCAGAGGAGGACGGAAGCCAGCTGTCTTCCAGCAACACCATGGTGCTACCCTACAGAGTGCTGTTGAGGCTACTGTAGAACTTCATTGCATAATAGTGTTTTAAATCAATTATTTGGTGTCATGATTATATTTAGTACAGGTTTATCTAAAAAGGATAACGTTTTAACGTGATTATTTTTATTACAATTCACTGAGGATGGTTCTCCTCAGCTGTCTTCTTTATGTGTACTGACTGTCATCACATCTCTAACCCATTAGCAGCTGCTAAACACAGTGTAATGCACACTAGGCTGTTATTACAGAAAATATAGCATAATGACACCACTTCAACAGAGCGGCTGAAAGACTGAAGAAACACTACCCATTTCTGATAATGGCAATCGCACAGAGATACAGTACACTACGTATAATACTATCTATTCTATTTATGTGGGCAATCAGCCCGTGAGTGAACATTCCTTTCAGTAATGTAAAGGGAATATTGCATGAATATAGAATGAATATTAGGAGTGATCTATCCGAGGTGGTCTTTCCATTTCAAGTACCTAGCATCCCAGGAGTAATGAGAACGCATCAAGGTTTTCTTCATTCATGAAACACTATGGATGGTATGTTTAATGTAGGGAAGACAACATGGCATTCATTTGATCGTTTACAGTGGGTTTACTTCCTCCCTTTGCTCGTTTCCCAGAGGTGTTCCCTCCCTGGCTGGATATAAACCACATCTCGAATGTCTGTTCTGTTCCCACAAAGCCTTCAGGAGACTTATAGAGCAAAACCACCCGGGGATATGAATCAGAATGAATCATAAACTGAAGAGGTGTTAAAGAGGGGGAACCCATCTGCCAGAAACTGTTTGGAAACTGAATGAAACAGGAAGGTATTTATTACCTGGATAAGAAAAAACATTTCACTTTCATAAGTTTTTCTACAGTGTGTCCCTCCCTTTGTTGAACTGAAATTGGTACTTAATGCAGTTTAAACCAAGTAAAATGTTATTCTCCAAATCCCGTACAAATATCTCTGATGATTTATGCATGGATGGTGCCTTCATTGATCGTGTCCACGCTTATAAATATCTGGGCATCCCGGATTGACGAAAAAGCTCTCTTTCAAAAAGCATGTTGATGAGTTAAGAAATTACGGATGAAAATGGGATTTTATAAAAATAGGTCATGCCTTTAATTAAATAGGAGAAAACTAATAATTCAGTTGACATTCATTCTGGTTATAGACTATGGGGATATTGTCTATATGACTATGAATGCAGCTGCCACTGTTTTGAAGCCATTGGATGCAGTTTATCATAGCACATTCCACTTTATTAGGGGCGATAGGTTCAGTACACGTCACTGCATTCTGTATTAGAAAGGCTGGTCCTTTAAGTGTTGTAGATGAGTTGGACTCTTTGTTTATAAAGCCCTCCTGCATAAACTTCTGCCGTACCTTACTTCATTATTAACTTATAGTATGACTTCCCAGACCCGGTCTCAGGGATGGCCATCTCTGTGGATCCCTTCCATCTCAACGGAGTTGGGCACATATACTTTCAGTTTTTTTGCACCTTGTGCGGAAAGATCTCCAAAGCACTTGGAGGAATTGGTGCCTTTAGGGCAGGAGTATTCAACCGAGGGTCCGCGGAAGTACTGCAGGGAGTCAAATCAAATGTTATGTCACATGCGCCGAATACAACCTTACCGTGAAATGCTTACTTACTTAAAAGCCCTTAACTATTTATTTAACGGCATTGTTGGTTAAGAACATATTTACAAAATAAACGGTTACAAAATAACGAGGCTTTATACAGGGGGTACAAGTACTGAGTCAATGTGCCAAAGTACAGGTTAGTCGAGGTCATTTGTACATGCAGGTAGGGGCAAAGTGACTATGCATAGATAAATCACGAGTAGCAGCAGTGTAAAAACAAGAGGTGGGGGGGGGGATCAATGTAAATAGTCTGGGTGTTGTTCAGCAGTGTTAAGACTTGGCGATAGAAGCTGTTAAGGAGCCTTTTGGACCTAGACTCCAGTACGTGCGGTAGCAAAGGTTGGGCCTTCCTCTGACGCACCTGGTATATAGGAATATAAGAATGTGAAATATCCAAATAATAGTAGAGAGAATGATTTATTTCAGCTTTTATTTCTTTCATCACATTCCCATTGGGTCAGAAGTTTACATACACTCAATTAGTATTTGGTAGCATTGCCTTTAAATTGTTTAACTTGGGTCAAATGTTTTGGGTAGCCTTCCACAAGCTTCCCACAATAAGTTGGGTGAATTTTGTCCCATTCCTCCTGACAGAGCTGGTGTAACTGAGTCAGGTTTGTAGGCCTCCTAGCTCGCACACTCTTTTTCAGATCTGCCTACACATTTTCTATAGGATTGAGGTCTGGACTTTGTGATGGCCACTCCAATACCTTGACCTTGTTGTCCTTAAGCCATTTTGCCACAACTTTGGAAGTATGCTTGGGGTCATTGTCCATTTGGAAGACGCATTTGAGACCAAGCTTGAACTTCCTGACTGATGTCTTGAGATGCTGCTTCAATACATCCACATAATTTTCCTCCCTCATGATGCCATCTATTTTGTGAAGTGCACCAGTCCCTCCTGCAGCAAAGCACCCCCACAACATGATGCTACCGCCCTGTGCTTCACGGTTGGGATGGTGTTCTTCGGCTTGCAAGCGTTCCCATTTTCCTCCAAACGTTATGTTTGGTCATGGTCATTATGGCCAAACAGTTCTATATTTGTTTCATCAGACCAGAGGACATTTCTCAAAAAAGTACAATCTCTGTCCCCATTTGCAGTTGCAAACCATAGTCTGGCTTTTTTATGGTGGTTTTTGAGCAGTGGCTTCTTCCTTGCTAATGTTGATATTGGACTCGTTTTACTGTGGATATACAGTGCCTTGCGAAAGTATTCGGCCCCCTTGAACTTTGCGACCTTTTGCCACATTTCAGGCTTCAAACATAAAGATATAAAACTGTATTTTTTTGTGAAGAATCAACAACAAGTGGGACACAATCATGAAGTGTAACAACATTTATTGGATATTTCAAACTTTAACGAATCAAAAACTGAAAAATTGGGCGTGCAAAATTATTCAGCCCCTTTACTTTCAGTGCAGCAAACTCTCCAGAAGTTCAGTAAGGATCTCTGAATGATCCAATGTTGACCTAAATGACTAATGATGATAAATACAATCCACCTGTGTGTAATCAAGTCTCCGTATAAATGCACCTGCACTGTGATAGTCTCAGAGGTCCGTTAAAAGCGCAGAGAGCATCATGAAGAACAAGGAACACACCAGGCAGGTCCGATATACTGTTGTGAAGAAGTTTAAAGCCGGATTTGGATACAAAAGATTTCCCAAGCTTTAAACATCCCAAGGAGCACTGTGCAAGCGATAATATTGAAATGGAAGGAGTATCAGACCACTGCAAATCTACCAAGACCTGGCCGTCCCTCTAAACTTTCAGCTCATACAAGGAGAAGACTGATCAGAGATGCAGCCAAGAGGCCCATGATCACTCTGGATGAACTGCAGAGATCTACAGCTGAGGTGGGAGACTCTGTCCATAGGACAACAATCAGTCGTATATTGCACAAATCTGGCCTTTATGGAAGAGTGGCAAGAAGAAAGCCATTTCTTAAAGATATCCATAAAAAGTGTCGTTTAAAGTTTGCCACAAGCCACCTGGGAGACACACCAAACATGTGGAAGAAGGTTCTCTGGTCAGATGAAACCAAAATTGAACTTTTTGGCAACAATGCAAAACGTTATGTTTGGCGTAAAAGCAACACAGCGCATCACCCTGAACACACCATCCCCACTGTCAAACATGGTGGTGGCAGCATCATGGTTTGGGCCTGCTTTTCTTCAGCAGGGACAGGGAAGATGGTTCAAATTGATGGGAAGATGGATGGAGCCAAATACAGGACCATTCTGGAAGAAAACCTGATGGAGTCTGCAAAAGACCTGAGACTGGGATGGAGATTTGTCTTCCAACAAGACAATGATCCAAAACATAAAGCAAAATCTACAATGGAATGGTTCAAAAATAAACATATCCAGGTGCTAGAATGGCCAAGTCTAAGTCCAGACCTGAATCCAATCGAGAATCTGTGGAAAGAACTGAAAACTGCTGTTCACAAATGCTCTCCATCCAACCTCACTGAGCTCGAGCTGTTTTGCAAGGAGGAATGGGAAAACATTTCAGTCTCTCGATGTGCAAAACTGATAGACATGCCCCAAGCGACTTACAGCTGTAATCGCAGCAAAAGGTGGCGCTACAAAGTATTTACTTAAGGAGGCTGAATAATTTTGCACGCCCAATTTCAGTTTTTGATTTGAGAAAAAAAGTTTGAAATATCCAATAAATGTCGTTCCACTTCATGATTGTGTCCCACTTGTTGTTGATTCTTCACAAAAAAATAGTTTTATATCTTTATGTTTGAAGCCTGAAATATGGCAAAAGGCCGCAAAGTTTAAGGGGGCCGAATACTTTCGCAAGGCACTGTAGATAATTTTGTACCCGTTTCCTCCAGCATCTTCACAAGGTCCTTTGCTGTTGTTCTGGGTTTGATTTGAACTTTTCACACCAAAGTACATTCATCTCTAGGAGACAGAACGCGTCTTCTTCCTGAGCGGTATGACAGCTGTGTGGTCGCATGGTGTTTATACTTGCGTACTATAGGTTTGTATAGATGAACCTGGTACCTTCAGGTGTTTGGAAATTGCTCCCAAGGATGAACCAGACTTGTGGAGGTATGCAATTTTTTTGAGGTCTGTTTTGATTTTCCCATGATGTCAAGCAAAGAGGCACTGGGTTTGAAGGTATGCCTTGAAATACATTCACAGGTACACCGCCAATTGACTCAAATGTCAAATTAGCCTATCAGAAGCTTCTAAAGCCATGACATCATTTTCTGGAATTTTTCAAGCTGTTTAAAGGCACAGCAAACTTAGTGTATGTAAACTTCTGACCCACTGGAATTGTGATACAGTGAATTGTAAGTGAAATAGTCTGTCAACAATTCTTGGAAAAATGACTTGTGTCATGCACAAAGTAGATGTCCTAACAGACTTGCCAAAACCATAGTTTGTTAACAAGAAATTTGTGGAGTGGTTGAAAAAACAAGTTAATGACTTCTACTATACACACAAAAAATGGAATTCTTTATTTCAACGTTCATATAAATATAGCTAGCAGCAGAATAAACACATTTTGAATGACATACCTGCAGTGGAAAAGAGGAGTTTATTTTTAATTATGTCAACTTTATTTCTCAACTCCTAATATTGTCTGACATAGGCTTTGAAAAAGCATCCGCTTACCAGTCGGCTGGTAATCTTTCTTTCTTGGCTCTATTCAATACGTATTGTGGAAGTTCAGCATTACTGTGGGGGCAATGTTCAGGCATAAGTGGAGACTGCATTCATGCATATGTCGGCTCAATCGGAAAATTACCTTCACATTTCTATCGTGCAATCTTTAAACGCTTCAGCAATACAGCCTGAATAGAGCCCTTAGCTATGTGTTGGCAAAAAGTAACCTTGGTTTAAACAACTCCAAACACATTTTTGTTAATAGCAGCTTATCTTTACCTAATAGGATGAGTTTACACTTCCTCAACAAAAATAACAATCTACCAAATATATTCATTTTAGAATGTTGATACTTCCTCCTTGCCATTCAGCTGATAAGACATTATAAATATATATACACATTTCTTTGCTAACATGATGGGGGTTCCTGGGTCGCCGGTTTGCTTGGCCGGGGGTTCCTGGGTCGCCGGTTTGCTTGGCCGGGGTTCCTGGGTCGCCGGTTTGCTTGGCCGGGGGTTCCTGGGTCGCCGGGTTTGCTAGGCCGGGGGTTCCTGGGTCGCCGGGTTTGCTAGGCCGGGGGTTCCTGGGTTGCCGGTTTGGGCCGGGGTTCCTGGGTCGCCGGTTTGCTTGGCCGGGGTTCCTGGGTCGCCGGTTTGCTTGGCCGGGGGTTCCTGGGTAGCCGGTTCCCTGGGTAGCCGGTTTGCTTGGCCGGGGTTCCTGGGTCCTTTGCTTGGCCGGGGGTTCCTGGGTCGCCGGTTTGCTTGGCCGGGGGTTCCTGGGTAGCCGGTTTGCTTGGCCGGGGGTTCCTGGGTAGCCGGTTTGCTTGGCCGGGGGTTCCTGGGTAGCCGGTTTGCTTGGCCGGGGGTTCCTGGTTAGCCGTTTGCCTGGGAAAGGGTCCCTGTGAAAGAAACCGTTGAAGACCCCTGTTCTATGGCATTTCAGACTGCTATTAGGGGACCTTTTTACTCTATCATGGGTCTGTTTATGATTGTTTTGCTTTTCATGTATTGGTTTTGTATGATAACGTGTATATGGTAGTGCAGTTTGTGTATATTGTATTTTGATGTGTATTGTTGTGCTAAACAGGGCTCACCTGGAAAAACAAACCTTGGTCTCAGTATTGACTCCCTGTCAAAATAAACAAATCACTGATAATACAAGAGGCAACAGTTTCCCAACGAACCATGAACACAGCAAGGAAAACAGCCTCCATTATTCCAATAATGGGTCCAACTCCAATGATCATGACCTCCGAACAAACACAGCTCCTTTCAGATATAACAGCTCAGAGATACAATAGGTAGCAGCACTACTTTGGGTTTATAAGAGCTAGCTAACAACGCAGCGTGGGCTAGACACTTCCACCCCAGGGAAAGGCCTTTTTATAGATATGAAAAGCTTTCGAGACTTTGGCAGCAGTCACACACACCCCATCAGTCACACAACAGCTTCAACACTAACAGTAACATTGTAATGTGTAAAAGAGTTGAAGTCCCCGCCCACTCGCAGAAATCTAATTAGCATATCCCCCAAAAAATCCCCATACAAATCTGTCACTAAGCTAGAGATCCGTTTTTGCATTGGATGCATTTCAATCCACCGATGTTGCACTTCTGCGGTGAAAAGTGAGAGCTAGAGCGGTGTTTGTCAGACCATGAGACGTCCCGAAAATCGGTCTTCTCACAAAATTGTCTGCAGCGTCCGATCAGTTTGACCTTACAAAAAAATGTATAGAAGTATATATGGAGACGGTTCATATGAAGACGGTTCATATGGAGACAGTACCAAAAATAAAGGGTTAAATACTTGTAAAAAAAATATAAATAAAATACTGTTTCCTGATCTTTCTTTCTTGGGCTACAGAGTGGCGCAGAGTTCTAAGGCATTGCATCTCAGTTCAAGAGGCATCACTACAGTCCCTGGTTTGAATCCAGGCTGTATCACATCCGGCCTTGATTGGGAGTCCCATAGGGCGGCGCACAATTGGCACAGCGTCGTCTGGGTTTGGCCGAGGTCGGCTGTCATTGTAAATAAGAATTGACTTGTCTAGTTAAATATTTTAAAAATGTCCCATGTCTCTCAGATATAAAGACAGGCACTCCAGAACATTTACATTACATTTACATTCAAGTCATTTAGCAGACACTCTTATCCAGAGCGACTTACAAATTGGTGCATTCACCTCAGAACAAACTTCATTTCGATTTTGTTTTGGCACTATCCACATAGTGAATATGTTATACAAAGCATTTGTATAGGTTAATAGCAGTAAGGGGTCTTAACATTCTAAATCAAATAGTTCAAATGGCCCTTGATATGACCTTCTTAAAACAATTCCATAAAGCTTCGTAGAGTCCCCTCCCCTGACTTAGAATGTTATGGGTTAAGAGAAGGAGAAAAAAAATCCCTGGCTCTCAATCTAAAAAAATAAACTCAGAGTAGACTAGAGGGAGTAAACAAAGAATCACCTGCACCTCAGATGGATTACAATAACTACTGGCATATCTTTAGAGGAACAAACAGGCACACAAAAAGGATCTGAATACTTACGTAAATCCTTTTATTATTTTTTATACATTTCTAAAAACCTGTTTTCGCTTTGTCATTATGGGGTATTGTGTGTAGATTGCTGTGACGTAAATGAATGTGGAAAATGAAAGGGGTCTGAATACTTTGAATGCACTGTACACACACACTACAGGCCTTCAACATTCAATTACTGTCATGAGCCTTAACGCTGAGAATGTCAGGAATCCAGCGAGACGCTACCGCAAGGCCAGACACCCAGGGGCTACATCCTGAAGGGAGGGAGTATGAGTGTTTGTCAAAGTAAGGAAAATGAGTGCTAGAAAAAAAAGTGCAATTGAGCAATAGCCAAAGAGCAATCAAAGGAAAACGAATGGAAGTGAGCGAGAGAGATGGGGAAGTGAGAGAGTATGTGATGTTTGCACTATGACGACAAGACCGTTTAAAAATAAAACGAGGCTGGGGTGTGTGTGGCATGCCATGTCAAGTATAATTAGATTTTGATGAATGGCATCTGAGGAACGTAGTGTCCATAAGAAAACATGACATGCTTGCTATGGCAGAAAACATCCAGTTCAGGGAAATGGACTTACTGACAGGTTCATTAAAACCCCTAATTACCTCATGCAAAGAGCGTACATTGCATTTAAAGATAGTGTGAAAAGGGCATTTGTGGCCTTGGACCCATCTGCATTGTAGGTTTACTGGGTCGACTGATCTTTTTACATTATCATTTGCTTCATGGCTCCAGCAACTATGGTGATACATAACCAGGCCAGTGCAGTACGGCTTGGCCAGTCTCAATTGTGCGAAAAAGGGAAGTGTCCATCCATCAGAAACACCCCACAGACAGATTCATCAATGAGTAATCCAGCACACATCTGCAAGGCATCGGCCTAGCCTCCTAATTATTCATACCCAAATGAACAGACTGTTCAATGAAGCATACTAAATAGAGATGTACAAAAATGAATTCGCCTTTTCAGCTACTTAGCAAAGGGAGCACAACTAGTGTGTGTTTACATACACAGTGAAAGGATTATATAGAAGTGCAACACTGCTGGCTCCCTCAGTGGCAGGGGACAAAGACTCATCATTAACAGATCTGACAACTGGGTTTGAACCCAGGTCTCCTACACCAAGCCATACGACTGTGCTAGTCTGCTGAGCTAAAGCCTAGGCATTAGTTCGGGGGAGTTAATGCAAGACTTCAGGTCTCTGGCAAGACGATTTGTCACACAAGCTTGGTTCACTGAATTACTTCCGTTCTTTGACACAACCACCAGGTCTGCTCAGTCCACCAGTCTGGTCACAGCAGACTGTCTCTGGTTGGAACATAGCGCATAGAGTCAGCCCCCCCCCCCAAAGCACGTACCCCCCCACCTTCCCAAGCACCTGGGCCACACGTGGTGATGTGGTTCTAAACCCCCATAAACCCTCTGGATTAACCAGGACTCCTTCCTCTTCCCCAATACCACAGCAGCACCATAGCAGGCCACAAAAAAACACCTATGGATTGAATGACTAAATAGGATTTCTTTGTTCATGGTCCTCTTCAGCTGCAGAGTGTAAAGCTAAAATAAAATACGTCGATTGAGCCAGCCTCTGCCAAATCCATAGCAGTCATATGCCAGGGTCATCGGCTAGCTAATGGTCTGTTTTGGAACTGGTGTGAGTCTGTCAGTTGTGGTCTGGAGAGCTGCTCCAACATGCAATCAGGTCACTTCTCAAGGTCTAGACAGGATCGTCATGAGCCACAATTCCATAAGCTTGTTGTCAGCAGCAGAGAGTAAATTCTGACCTCATTGAACAAGATATACACTACCTTCTGAAAGTACTCACACCCCTAGACTTTTTCCACTTTGATGTTACTGCCGGAATTTTAAATGTATTCAATTGAGATTGTAACTAATCTACACATAACACAAAAACGGAAGTGTTTATAGAATGTTTTTTTTTATTAACCTCTTTAAGTCGACCCTCTACTTTTTCGAACATTCTGTTAAAAATCACGCAACATTTCAGCGCCCTGCTACTCATGCCAGGAATATAGTATATGCATTTGATTAGTATGTGTGGATAGAAAACACTCAGACATTTCTAAAACTGGTTAAATCACGGCTGTGACTATAACAGAACGTGCGTTTCATCGAAAAGTGCAGGAAAATCTGATCACTGAAAATGGAAAAATATATCCATGCGCCACTTCAACCGATTGATAAAGGTGAACCACATTAAATGGGGCCGAGGTTGCAATACCTACAGCTTCCACACGATGTCAACAGTCTTGTCATTTGCCTAGGCTTTGTTTCTTGGTCAAACGAACAAGAGACAGCCCATTTCTTCAGGTCTCCGACCGGATATTTTGGTTGAGATTTACCCGGACATTATTTCCAGACGTACAGCTATAGAATATACATTGCCTCGTGATCAATTTGATCGCTTATTAACGTTTACTAATACCTAAAGTTGCATTACAAAAGTATTTCGAAGTGTTTTGTGAAAGTTTATCGTCGACTTTTTTAATTAAAAAAATGACGTTACGTTATAAAACGCAATTTTTTTCGTTGATCACACAGTCTTCATAGATCGATATCTAGGCTATATATGGACCGATTTAATCGAAAAAAAGACCCAAATAGTGTTTATGGGACATCTAGGAGTGCCAACAAAGAAGATGGTCAAAGGTAATGAATGTTTTATATTTTATTTGTGCGTTTTGTGTAGCGCTGACTATGCTAATTATTTTGTTTACGTCCCCTGCGGGTCTTTTGGGGTGTTACATGCTATCAGATAATAGCTTCTCATGCTTTCGCCGAAAAGCATTTTAAACATCTGACTTGTTGCCTGGATTCACAACGAGTGTAGCTTTAATTCAATACCCTGCATGTGTATTTTAATGAACGTTTGAGTTTTAACGAGTGCTATTAGCATTTAGCGTAGCGCATTTGCATTTCCAGATGTCTAGATGGGACGCCTGCGTGTCAGGTAGGAGCAAAAGGTTAATAAAAAATTTAAAGCAGAAATGTCTTGAGTCAATAATTATTCAACTCCTTGGTTTATGGCAAGAATAAGTTCAGGAGTAAAAATGTGCTTAACAAGTCATATAATAATAGGCATGGACTCATTACGTGTTCAGTTATAATAGTGGTTAACATGATTTTAAATAACTACCCCATCTCTGTACCCCACACAAACAATTATCTGTAGGGTCCCTCAATTGAGTAGTGAATTTCAAGCACAGATTTAACCAAAGACCAGGGAGGTTTTTAAATGCCTCGCAAAGGGCAGCTATTGGTAGGTGTAAAAAATTTAAAAAGCAGACATTGAATATCTCTTTGAGCATGGTGAAGTTATTAAATTACACTTTGGATGGTGTATCAATGCACCCAGTCACCACCCAGTCACCACTAATATACACCACTAATATACTAATATGTCCTTACCTCAGTTGCTGAGGAGGAAGGAAACTGGTCAGGGATTTCACCATGAGGCCAATGGTGATTTTAAAATGGTTAAAGAGTTTAATGGCTGTGATGAGAAAAAAAAAGTTTTTGATCCATTCAGTTAACTTACTCCACAATACTAACCTAAATGACAGAGGTGAAAAGGAGGAAGCCTGTATAGAGTAAAAGTACTCTAAAACATGCATTCTGTGTGCATTAAGGCACTAAAGTAATACTGCAAAAAGTGTGGAAAACACACTTTCTGTCCTGAATACAAAGCATTATGTTTGGGGCAAATTCAACACATCAAAGTACCACTTGTCAAGCATGGTGGTGGCTGCATGATGTTATGGGTATGCTTGTCATTGGAAAGGACTAGAGAGTTTCTTTTTAGTATACATTTTTTTGGAATATAGCTATAAGCACAGGCAACATCCTAGAGGAAAACCTGGTTCAGTCTGCTTTCCAACAGACACTGGGAGACAAATTCACCTTTCAGCAGAACAATAACCTAAAACACATGGCCAAATATACACTGGAATTGCTTACCAAGACAGCATTGAATGTTCCCGAGTGGCCTAGTTACAGTTTTGACTTAAAATTGTCTTGAAAATCTATGCGAAGTCTTGATCAACAACCAATTTGACTGAGCTTGAAGAATAACATGCAATATTGTCCAGGTATGCAAAGCTCTTAGAGACTTAGCCAAAAAGACACAGCTGTAATTGCAGCCAAAGGTATTGACTTGGGGGTATAAATACTTTCAGTACCAGTCAAAAGTTGACACACTTACTCATTCCAGGGGTTCTTTATTTTTACTATGTTCTACATTGTAGAATAGTGAAGCCATCAAAACTACGAAATAACACATATGGAATCATGTCGTAACCAAAAAAAAAGTGTTAAACAAATCGAAAATATATTATATTTTTGAGATTCTTCAAAGAAGCCATCCTTTGACTTGATGACAGCTTTGCACACTCATGGCATTCTCTCAACCAGCTTCATGAGGTAGTCACCTAGAATGCATTTCAATTAACAGGTGTGCCTTGTTAAAAGTTAATTTGTGGAATTTCTTTCCTTCTTAATGTGTTTGAGCCAATCAGTTGTGTTGTGACAAGGTAGTATACAGAAGATAGCCCTATTTGGTAAAAGACCAAGTCCATATTATGGCAAGAACAGCTCAAATAAGCAGAGAAACAGCAGGCAATCATTACTTTAAGAACATGAAGGTCAGTCAATCCAGAAAATGTCAAGAACTTTGAACGTTTCTTCAAATGCAGTTGCAAAAACCATCAAGCGCTATGATGAAACAGGCTCTCATGATGACCGCCACAGGTAAGGAAGACCTAGAGTTACCTCTGCTGCAGAGGATACATTCATTAGAGTTATCAGCCTCAGATATTGCAGCCCAAATAAATGCTTCACAGAGTTCAAGTAACAGACACATCTCAACATCAACTGTTCAGAGGAGACTGTGAATCAGGCCTTCGTGGTTTAATTGCTGCAAATAAACCACTACTAAAGGACACCAATAATAAGAAGAGACTTGCTTGGGCCAAGAAACACGAGCAATGGACATTAGACCGGTGGAAATATGTCCTTTGGTGTAAAGAGTCATAATTTGAGATTTTTGGTTCCAACCACCCTGTCTTTGAGACACAGAGTAGGTGAACGGATGATCTCCACATGTGTGATTCCCACCATGAAGCATGGAGGAGGTGTGATGGTGTGAGGGTACTTTGCTGGTGACACTGCCAGTGATGTATTTAGAATATAACGCACACTTAACCAGCATGGTTACCACAACATTCTGCAGTGATACGGCATCCCATCTGGTTTGCGCTTAGTGTGACTATCATTTGTTTTTCAACAGGACAATGACCCAAACCACACCTCCAGGCTCTGTAAGGGCTATTTGACCAAGAAGGAGAATGATAGATTCACCTGACATCAACCCAATTGAGATAGTTTGGGATGAGTTGGACTGAATTGGACCGCAGAGTGAAGGAAGAGCAATCAACAAGTGCTCAGCATGTGGGAACTCCTTCAAGACTGTTGGAAAACCATTCCTCATGAAACTAGTTAAGAGAATGCCAAGAGTGTGCAAAGCTATCAAGGCAAAGGGTGGGTACTTGAAGAACCTCAAATCTATTTTGATTTTAACACTTGATTATTACATGATTCCATTTGTGTTATTTCATAGTTGTGATGTCTTCACTATTATTCTACAATGTAGAAAATAGTAAAAACAAAGAAAGACCCTTGAATGAGTAGGTGTAGCAACTTTTGACTGGTACTGTACGTAAATTACATAAAAATTCTAAAAACATGTTTTCACTGTCATTAAGGGGTATTGTGTGTAAATGGGTGAAACATTTATTGAATGAATTTTGAATTCACACTAACAACAATGTGGAATAGGTCAAGGGGTATGAATACTTTAAGGTACTGTACATACAGATATTAACTCCCTCTGTGACCTTCAAGGTTCATTAACACATGACAAGGAGCTGCTTTAATATCTCCTGTCTCCTTAGAGTGTGTGTGTGTGTGTGTGTGTGTGTGTGTGTGTGTGTGTGTGTTGTATTGCTACAGGCCCAACTAAGCACATCTCTTCTTTAACACTTAACTGGCCTTCCAGGACACATGTCAGAATTGTGTGTATCATGTCAGGTCGCTCCTACCAGGTGGCGAATCGCATCTCTGCATGTCTGGCAGACATATCAGTGTGGATGACGGATCACCACCTCAAGCTGAACCTCGGCAAGACGGAGCTGCTCTTCCTCCCGGGGAAGGACTGCCCGTTCCATGATCTCTCCATCACGGTTGACAACTCCATTGTGTCCTCCTCCCAGAGCGCTAAGAACCTTGGTGTGATCCTGGACAACACCCTGTCGTTCTCAACCAACATCAAGGCGGTGGCCCGTTCCTGTAGGTTCATGCTCTACAACATCCGCAGAGTACGCCCTGCCTCACACAGGAAGCGGCGCAGGTCCTAATCCAGGCACTTGTCATCTCCCGTCTGGATTACTGCAACTCGCTGTTGGCTGGGCTCCCTGCCTGTGCCATTAAACCCCTTCAACTCATCCAGGACGCCGCAGCCCGTCTGGTTTTCAACCTTCCCAAGTTCTCACGTCACCCCGCTCCTCCGTTCTCTCCACTGGCTTCCAGTTGAAGCTCGCATCCGCTACAAGACCATGGTGCTTGCCTACGGAGCTGTGAGGGGAACGGCACCTCAGTACCTCCAGGCTCTGATCAGGCCCTACACCCAAACAAGGGCACTGCGTTCATCCACCTCTGGCCTGCTCGCCTCCCTACCACTGAGGAAGTACAGCTCCCGCTCAGCCCAGTCAAAACTGTTCGCTGCTCTGGCCCCCCAATGGTGGAACAAACTCCCTCACGACGCCAGGACAGCGGAGTCAATCACCACCTTCCGGAGACACCTGAAACCCCACCTCTTTAAGGAATACCTAGGATAGGATAAGTATTCCCTCTCACCCCCCTTTAAGATTTAGATGCACTATTGTAAAGTGACTGTTCCACTGGATGTCATAAGGTGAATGCACCAATTTGTAAGTCGCTCTGGATAAGAGCGTCTGCTAAATGACTTAAATGATGTCGCACACACACACACACAATCAAGCCTACCTGCAGTTCGGTGGTGGATCCAAAGTAATGTCAGCCAACTCCTTCTGAATTCTGAAATAAAGCACAAATTCAAATGATATCATTACTCACATGGTCTTGATTCTTACAGCAGATAAATAATATGGAACAAGCATAGCCACATGAAGTATTTTGGGTGGGGGCTATGAGAACCAGATGCATTGTCATGGCAGACAACCAAAATGCCCAGAAGGCTAATTTTACCAAAGGATTGAGACAGATCATAAAACAGGTTGAGGACAAACATATACAAACTCCATTGTGCAATTTTTTTAAGCATTCCTCTTACCACAATTTAATAACACACTTCAAGTTAATATGCAAATTAGTTAGCCTTTGATTCAATGGGATGACCATTTTTTTAAAAGTTTGACAACCGTGAACTGAAGATGGTTGAGAACATTTTAAAACGGTCGACAAAATATTTATATACGTAACATATTCAGAAAGTTGTCCACTACAAATCAAACACAGTGACACGCGCCAGGAAATTATAAGACGATACATTATATCAAGAGTGGCTGCGCGTGAGCCACTATATTACAACATATCAACTCAATGAAACATTGTATGTATTTGACAGCAACAATCAGCCTAGTCCTTACCTTTTGGCGCTGGTGGAGAGGAGTTTGGAGGTCTTGCTCATGATGGCTTTGCTTTCTGCTCGTTTCTTAGGCGCGTTTATTTTTAACTGCTGATAAATTGAGGAAGAAGAACTAACGCTGGCACGCGAATCCTCATCCGACATAACGACCTGTACAGACGAAAATAAAAAGCAACATTCAGGCTACAGAAAAACAACAAACACCTAAGATCTATACCTCCCAGTTCAGCAGCACTGCCAATATTCGATGTATGCCATCAATAACCAGCAGCAACAATGCGACCTTTAACGTAACTGGCTCCAAGCAACGATAGGTTCAGAGGTTTACATACTCAATTCAATATGAACTTATCCTGCTTATAGTAAAATAATTATCCCCAGTCTTTCATAAGGCTCTAAGAGATTAACCTAGTGACCTTATGCTAATGTTTGCACTGAAGCGTTATTTTAGCTGGGTTGTGCTACAACAAAGGAGCACACAGCTCTTATTATTTACAGCCAAATAAGACCGACGGGGGGGGTTGCCTATTGCCTTATTCCCTCAATTGATTAAATAGCCCAATGTAGCCTAAAATGGATTGGACAATGTTGCATTCGTTTGGGGAACTTTTCTCATTCCCACTGAGTGAGTACTCTTTGACTTGAAACTTTCACTTTGAAATCAGATGCACATAAGAGAATTTGCCGAATATTTATGCTAAACTAGTTGAATCTGTAGACCGAAGCCAATGTGTTTTACAATTCGACCGAATATTGGCATCTTTATCCCTCGACATTCAGCAAAAGCTGATCTCAGTCCAGTCTTTAGGACAGACCATTTTCTTCAATTTCCCCCGACGGATAGATCCTATCCACCGACGAGATCCAAATGTCGACCCCCCCAGACGCGCCAAACAATACAATATGGATACATATTTCACGATATTTTAAAAGCATTCATTGTTAGATATGCCCACCTTTCTTTGTGTCGGTGAATGCCTGGACGCGTGCCTCTTGCAGAGCGGAAGTGTGGGTACAGCAGCAGACGTAGCTACAGTTATCCAGGGCAATGGATTCCCTCTCGGTTGAGTACACCCGATGACAACGTCAAATTGAGAGCTAGCTGGGCACTGCTCTAAAATTCAGGAAAAGAGAAAGTCAACAGACAGGTGTGCGCTGATTCTAACAGACTATTGTGGACATAAGCCTATATACGGTGAACAAAAATATAAACGCAACAATTACAGTTCATATAAGGAAAGAGTTCATGGAAGCACGACATCTCCTTCACATAGAGATGATCAGGCTGTTAATTGTAGTCTGGAATGTTGTCCCACTCCTCTTCAATGGCTGTGCAAAGTTGCTGGATGTTGCCTGGAACTGGAACCCACCGTCTGTCATACACGTAGATCCAGAGCATCTCAAACATGCTCAATGGGTGACATGTCTGGTGAGTTTGCAGGCTATGGAAGAACTGGAACATTTTCAGCATCCAGGAATTGTGTACAGATCCTTGCGACATGGGGCTGTGCATTATCATGCTGAAACATGAGGTGATGGCGGCGGATGAATGGCACGACAATGGGCCTCAGGATCTCGTCACGGAATCTCTGTGCATTCACATTGCCATCGATAAAATGCAATTGTTTTTTTCCATACCGCAACCATGAGGCACTCTGTTCACAACATTGACATCAGCAAACCGCTCACCAACACGACACCATACAAGCTATCTGACATATACCAGGTACAGTTGGAACTGTGATTCCCTGTGAAACACACTTTTCCAGCGTGCCAGTGGTCATCGAAGGTGAGCGTTTGCCCTCTGAAGTCAGTTATGACGAGTACGCAGATAAGCTTCCCTGAGACGGTTTCTGACAGTTTGTGAAGAAATTCTAAGGTTGTGCAAACCAATAGTTTCATCAGCTGCCTGGGTGGCTGGTCTCAGACGATCCCTAGGGGGAAAAAGCCGGATGTGGAAGTCCTGGGCTGTCTGCGGCTGAGAGACCGGTTGGATGTACTGCCAATTTCTCTAAAATGATATTGGAGGCAGCTTATGGTAGAGAAAAGAACATTAAATTATCTTGCAACAGCTCTGGTGGACATTCCTGCAGTCAGCATGCCAATTGCACACACCCTCAAAACTTAAGACACGCAACCATTGTGGCATTGTGTTGTGACAAATCTGCATGTTTTAGAGTGGCCTTTTATTGTCCCCAGCACAAGGTGAACCTGTGTAATGATCATGCTCTTTAATCAGATTCTTGATTTTCCACACCCACCATGGATTATCTATGCAAAGGAGAAATGCTCACTAACAGGGATGTTAACAAATTTGTGCACAGAATTTAAAAGGAAAGCTTTTAGTGCTTCTGGAAAATGTTTAGAATCTTTTATTTCAGCTTATGAAACATGGGACCAACACATTACATATATATATAGTGGAGCAAAAAAGTATTTAGTCAGCCACCAATTGTGCAAGTTCTCCAACTTAAAAAGATGAGAGGCCTGTAATTTTCATCATAGGTACACTTCAACTATGACAGACAAAAGGAGAAAATCCAGAAAATCACATTGTAGGATTTTTAATGAATTTATTTGCAAATTATGGTGGAAAATAAGTATTTGGTCAATAAAAGTTTCTCAATACTTTGTTATATACCCTTTGTTGGCAATGACAGAGGTCAATCGTTTTTTGTAAGTCTTCACAAGGTTTTCACACACTGTTGCTGGTATTTTGGCCCATTCCTCCATGCAGATCTCCTCTAGAGCAGTGATGTTTTGGGGCTGTTGCTGGGCAACACAGACTTTCAACTCCCTCCAAAGACTTTATATGGGGTTGAGATCTGGAGACTGGCTAGGCCACTCCAGGACCTTGAAATGCTTCTTACGAAGCCACTCCTTCGTGCCCGAGCGGTGTGTTTGGGATCATTGTCATGCTGAAAGACCCAGCCAGGTTTCATATTCAATGCCCTTGCTGATGGAAGGAGGTTTTCACTCAAAATCTCACGATACATGGCCCCATTCATTCTTTCCATTACACGGATCAGTCGTCCTGGGATTTTGCGTGGAGCCCCAGATCGAGGGAGATTATCAGTGGTCTTGTATGTCTTCCATTTCCTAATAATTGCTCCCACAGTTGATTTCTTCAAACCAAGCTGCTTACCTCTTGCAGATTCAGTCTTCCCAGCCTGGTGCAGGTCTACAATTTTGGTTTCTGGTGTCCTTTGACAGCTCTTTGGTCTTGGCTATAGTGGAGTTTGGAGTGTGACTGTTTGAGGTTGTCTTTTATACTGATAAAAAGTTCAAACAGGTGCCATTAATACAGGTAACGAGCGGAGGACAGAGGAGCCTCTTAAAGAAGAAGTTACAGGTCTGTGAAAGCCATAAATCTTGTTTGTAGGTGACCAAATACTTATTTTCCACCATAATTTGCAAATAAATTCATTATAAATCCTAAAATGTGATTTTCTGGATTTTTTTCTCATTTTGTCTGTCATAGTTGAAGTGTACCTATGATGAAAATTTGAGGCCTCTCTCATCTTTTTAAGTGGGAGAACGTGCACAATTGGTGGCTGACTAAATCCTTATTTGCTAGTGGGAGGAGCTATAGGACGGGCTCATTGTAATGGCTGGAATGGAACAGAGTCAAACGTGATTTCCAAATCTTTGATGCTTTTGATACCGTTCCATTTATTCCGTTCCAGCCATTACAATGAGCCTGTCACCCTACAGCTCCTCCGACCAGCCTCCTCTGATATAATGTAATGTGCTCATCAATATATAATTAAAAAGTTAAGTTACCAGACACTCCCAATAATCAGCAGAGGGTGACAGAGAGAGATGATATGTTCTTATCTCTTCTTTATGATGGTCATATTAGGTTACATTAAGTTTCCTGCATGCCAAAGCATTCCTTCCAAATTGTCTCCCATCCTCTTATTGCAGGTAGCAATGGGCCATGTAGCGAAGACGCTAACTTACAGGTACATGTAGGCTACTGTTTTGGACATTCAGAACTCACCTGGTGGAGTGGCTTCACCACATGGGATGGCTTCTTCAATGTGATGATGGCAGACCACAGGAGATTGTCCTTTCTACCTGCATTGCTTGCTGTTTGGGGTTTTAGGCTGTGTTTCTGTATAGCACTTTGTGACATCAGCTGATGTAAGTACATTTGATTTATTGATGGTCCATACAAAGTCCACTTAACTACATTTTGAATGTAAACACATGACCAATATTGGCCTTAAAGGGTTCATTTGAGTGCAGTAGGCTACAGGGCAAACAGTCAACCTCTCCAGTCAGATGGTCTGATTGAGCCTACCCTTAAACCATTGACCAGCATCACCAACCTGTGGGATTTACTGACCTCAAATTAGGAATAACACACCATACCGGCAGCCAGTCCCTCAGAAAAGGTTGAGATATTAGATATGGATTATATTATAAATTGGGTGGGGTCGAGACCTGAATGCTGATTGGCTGACAGCCATCAGACCGTATATCATGGGCTCTAATTACATTGGTAACCAGGCGCTTTCATTTATTGACTTCAGTAACCGTAAAAGCCTTGGTTTCATGCATGTTAACATTAGAAGCCTCCTCCCTAAGTTTGTTTTATTCACTGCCTTAGCACACTCTGCCAACCCGGATGTCCTAGCCATGTCTGAATCCCAAAACCATCAAATGTCCATCCCTAACTATAACATGTTCCGATAAGATAGAACTGCCAAAGGGAGCGGAGTTTCAATCTACCGCAGAGATAGCCTGCAGAGTTCTGTCTTACTATCCAGGTCTGTGCCCAAACAATTTGAGCTTCTAATTTTAAAAATCCACCTTTTCAGAAACAAGTCTGTCACTGTTGCCGCTTGCTAGACCACCTTCTGCCCCCATCTGTGCCCTGGGCACCATATGTGAATTGATTGCCCCCCCCATCTATCTCCAGAGCTCGTGCTGTTAGGTGACCTATACTGTGACATGCTTAACACCCCGGCCTTCCTACAATCTAAGCTTGATGCCCTCAATCTCACACAAATTATCAATGAACCTACCAGTTACAACCACAAATCTGTAAACACGGGTACCCTCATAGATATCATCCTAACCAACCTGCCCTCTAAATACACCTCTGCTGTCTTCAACCAGGATTTCAGCGATCACCCCTCATCATAGTCAAACGCTCCCTAAAACACTTCAGCGAGCAGGCCTTTATAATCGACCTGGCCCGGGTGTCCTGGAACGATATTGATCTCATTCCGTGAGTAGAGGATGCCTGGTTATTCTTTAAAAGTGCTTTCCTCACCATCTTAAATAAGCATGCCCCATTGAAGAAATGTAGAACCAGGAACAGATATAGCCCGTGGTTCACTCCAGACCTGATTTTTTATTTTTTTATTTCACCTTTATTTAAACAGGTAGGCAAGTTGAGAACAAGTTCTCATTTACAATTAGGACCTGGCCAAGATAAAGCAAAGCAGTTCGACAGATACAACGACACAGAGTTATACATGGAGTAAAACAAACATACAGTCAATAATACAGTATAAACAAGTCTATATACAATGTGAGCAAATCAGGTGAGAAGGGAGGTAAAGGCAAAAAGGCCATGGTGGCAAAGTAAATACAATATAGCAAGTAAAACACTGGAATGGTAGTTTTGCAATGGAAGAATGTGCAAAGTAGAAATAAAAATAATGGGGTGCAAAGGAGCAAAATTAATTAATTAATTAAATACAGTTGGGAAAGAGGTAGTTGTTTGGGCTAAATTATAGGTGGGCTATGTACAGGTGCAGTAATCTGTAAGATGCTCTGACAGTTGGTGCTTAAAGCTAGTGAGGGAGATAAGTGTTTCCAGTTTCAGAGATTTTTGCAGTTCGTTCCATTCACTGGCAGCAGAGAACTGGAAGGAGAGGCGGCCAAAGAAAGAATTGGTTTTGGGGGTGACCAGAGAGATATACCTGCTGGAGCGTGTGCTACAGGTGGGAGATGCTATGGTGACCAGCGAGCTGAGATAAGGGGGGACTTTACCTAGCAGGGTCTTGTAGATGACATGGAGCCAGTGGGTTTGGCGACGAGTATGAAGCGAGGGCCAGCCAACGAGAGCGTACAGGTCGCAATGGTGGGTAGTATATGGGGCTTTGGTGACAAAACGGATTGCACTGTGATAGACTGCATCCAATTTGTTGAGTAGGGTATTGGAAGCTATTTTGTAAATGACATCGCCAAAGTCGAGGATTGGTAGGATGGTCAGTTTTACAAGGGTATGTTTGGCAGCATGAGTGAAGGATGCTTTGTTGCGAAATAGGAAGCCAATTCTATCAGCATATCGATTGCGCAACCAGGGGTGGTAAAACCTTGGATCATTGTTACTCTAACTTCCGCGACGCATATAAGGCCCTGCCCCGCCCCCCTTTCGGAAAAGCTGACCACGACTCCATTTTGCTGATCCCTGCCTACAGGCAGAAATTAAAACAAGAGGCTCCACGCTGAGGTCTGTCCAACGCTGGTCAGACCAAGCTGACTCTACACTCCAAGACTGCTTCTATCACGTGGACTGGGACATGTTTCATATTGCGTCAGATGGGAATATTGCCGAATACGCTGATTCGGTGTGCGAGTTCATTAGAACGTGCGTCGAAGATGTCGTTCCCATAGCAACGATAAAAACATTCCCTAACCAGAAACCGTGGATTGATGGCAGCATTCGCGTGAAACTGAAAGCGCGAACCACTGCTTTTAATCAGGGCAAGGTGTCTGGCAACATGACTGAATACAAACAGTGCAGCTATTCCCTCCGTAAGGCTATCAAACAAGCTAAGCGTCAGTACAGAGACAAAGTGGAATCTCAATTCAATGGCTCAGACACAAGAGGCATGTGGCAGGGTCTACAGTCAATCACGGACTACAAGATGAAATCCAGCCCAGTCACGGACCAGGATGTCTTGCTCCCAGGCAGACTAAATAACTTTTTTGCCCGCTTTGAGGACAATACAGTGCCACTGACACGGCCTGCAACGGAAACATGCGGTCTCTCCTTCACTGCAGCCGAGGTGAGTAAGACATTTAAACGTGTTAACCCTCGCAAGGCTGCAGGCCCAGACGGCATCCCCAGCCGCGCCCTCAGAGCATGCGCAGACCAGCTGGCCGGTGTGTTTACGGACATATTCAATCAATCCCTATACCAGTCTGCTGTTCCCACATGCTTCAAGAGGGCCACCATTGTTCCTGTTCCCAAGAAAGCTAAGGTAACTGAGCTAAACGACTACCGCCCCGTAGCACTCACTTCCGTCATCATGAAGTGCTTTGAGAGACTAGTCAAGGACCATATCACCTCCACCCTACCTGACACCCTAGACCCACTCCAATTTGCTTACCGCCCAAATAGGTCCACAGACGATGCAATCTCAACCACACTGCACACTGCCCTAACCCACCTGGACAAGAGGAATACCTATGTGAGAATGCTGTTCATCGACTACAGCTCGGCATTCAACACCATAGTACCCTCCAAGCTCGTCATCAAGCTCGAGACCCTGGGTCTCGACCCCGCCCTGTGCAACTGGGTACTGGACTTCCTGACGGGCCACCCCCAGGTGGTGAGGGTAGGCAACAACATCTCCTCCCCGCTGATCCTCAACACGGGGCCCCACAAGGGTGCGTTCTGAGCCCTCTCATGTACTCCCTGTTCACCCACGACTGCGTGGCCACGCACGCCTCCAACTCAATCATCAAGTTTGCGGACGACACAACAGTGGTAGGCTTGATTACCAACAACGACGAGACGGCCTACAGGGAGGAGGTGAGGGCCCTCGGAGTGTGGTGTCAGGAAAATAACCTCACACTCAACGTCAACAAAACTAAGGAGATGATTGTGGACTTCAGGAAACAGCAGAGGGAACACCCCCTATCCACATCGATGGAACAGTAGTGGAGAGGGTAGCTAGTTTTAAGTTCCTCGGCATACACATCACAGACAAACTGAATTGGTCCACTCACACTGACAGCGTCGTGAAGAAGGCGCAGCAGCGCCTATTCAACCTCAGGAGGCTGAAGAAATTCGGCTTGTCACCAAAAGCACTCACAAACTTCTACAGATGCACAATCGAGAGCATCCTGGCGGGCTGTATCACCGCCTGGTACGGCAACTGCTCCGCCCTCAACCGTAAGGCTCTCCAGAGGGTAGTGAGGACTGCACAACGCATCACCGGGGGCAAACTACCTGCCCTCCAGGACACCTACACCACCCGTTGTTACAGGAAGGCCATAAAGATCATCAAGGACATCAACCACCCGAACCACTGCCTGTTCACCCCGCTATCATCCAGAAGGCGAGGTCAGTACAGGTGCATCAAAGCTGGGACCGAGAGACTGAAAAACAGCTTCTATCTCAAGGCCATCAGACTGTTAAACAGCCACCACTAACACTGAGTGGCTGCTGCCAACACACTGTCATTGACACTGACCCAACTCCAGCCATTTTAATAATGGGAATTGATGGGAAATGATGTAAATATATCACTAGCCACTTTAAACAATGCTACCTTATATAATGTTACTTACCCTACATTATTCATCTCATATGCATATGTATATACTGTACTCTACATCATCGACTGCATCCTTATGTAACACATGTATCACTAGCCACTTTAACTATGCCACTTTGTTTACTTTGTCTACACACTCATCTCATATGTATATACTGTACTCGATACCATCTACTGTATGCTGCTCTGTACCATCACTCATTCATATATCCTTATGTACATGTTCCTTATCCCCTTACACTGTGTATAAGACAGTAGTTTTGGAATTGTTAATTAGATTACTTGTTGGTTATCACTGCATTGTCGGAACTAGAAGCACAAGCATTTCGCTACACTCGCATTAACATCTGCTAACCATGTGTATGTGACAAATAAAATTTGATTTGATTTAACTTTGGATTGGAGATGTTTGATATGGGTCTGGAAGGAGAGTTTACAGTCTAACCAGACACCTAAGTATTTGTAGTTGTCCACGTATTCTAAGTCAGAGCCGTCCAGAGTAGTGATGTTGGACAGGCGGGTAGGTGCAGGTAGCGATCGGTTGAAGAGCATGCATTTAGTTTTACTTGTATTTAAGAGCAATTGGAGGCCACAGAAGGAGAGTTGTATGGCATTGAAGCTTGCCTGGAGGGTTGTTAACACAGTGTCCAAAGAAGGGCCGGAAGTATACAGAATGGTGTCGTCTGCGTAGAGGTGGATCAGAGAGTCACCAGCAGCAAGGGCGACATCATTGATGTATACAGAGAAAAGAACCCTGTGGCACCCCCATAGAGACTGCCAGAGGTCCGGACAACAGGCCCAATTCTCAATTATGGTGGATTTATCAGTGTTGACAGTGTTTCCTATCTTACATTTACATTTACATTTACATTTAAGTCATTTAGCAGACGCTCTTATCCAGAGCGACTTACAAATTGGTGCATTCACCTTATGACATCCAGTGGGACAGTCACTTAACAATAGAGCATCTAAAACTTAGGGGGGGTGGGGTGAGAGGGATTACTTAACCTATCCTAGGTATTCCTTAAAGAGGTGGGGTTTCAGGTGTCTCCGGAAGGTGGTGATTGACTCCGCTGTCCTGGCGTCGTGAGGGAGTTTGTTCCACCATTGGGGGGCCAGGGCAGCGAACAGTTTTGACTGGGCTGAGCGGGAGCTGTACTTCCTCAGTGGTAGGGAGGCGAGCAGGCCAGAGGTGGATGAACGCAGTGCCCTTGTTTGGGTGTAGGGCCTGATCAGAGCCTGGAGGTACTGAGGTGCCGTTCCCCTCACAGCTCCGTAGGCAAGCACCATGGTCTTGTAGCGGATGCGAGCTTCAACTGGAAGCCAGTGGAGAGAACGGAGGAGCGGGGTGACGTGAGAGAACTTGGGAAGGTTGAACACCAGACGGGCTGCGGCGTTCTGGATGAGTTGAAGGGGTTTAATGGCACAGGCAGGGAGCCCAGCCAACAGCGAGTTGCAGTAATCCAGACGGGAGATGACAAGTGCCTGGATTAGGACCTGTGCCGCTTCCTGTGTGAGGCAGGGTCGTACTCTGCGGATGTTGTAGAGCATGAACCTACAGGAACGGGCCACCGCCTTGATGTTAGTTGAGAACGACAGGGTGTTGTCCAGGATCACGCCAAGGTTCTTGGCGCTCTGGGAGGAGGACACAATGGAGTTGTCAACCGTGATGGCGAGATCATGGAACGGGCAGTCCTTCCCCGGGAGGAAGAGCAGCTCCGTCTTGCCGAGGTTCAGCTTGAGGTGGTGATCCGTCATCCACACTGATATGTCTGCCAGACATGCAGAGATGCGATTCGCCACCTGGTCATCAGAAGGGGGAAAGGAGAAGATTAATTGTGTGTCGTCTGCATAGCAATGATAAGAGAGACCATGTGAGGTTATGACAGAGCCAAGTGACTTGGTGTATAGCGAGAATAGGAGAGGGCCAAGAACAGAGCCCTGGGGGACACCAGTGGTGAGAGCGCGTGGTGAGGAGACAGATTCTCGCCACGCCACCTGGTAGGAGCGACCTGTCAGGTAGGACGCAATCCAAGCGTGGGCCGCGCCGGAGATGCCCAACTCGGAGAGGGTGGAGAGGAGGATCTGATGGTTCACAGTATCGAAGGCAGCCGATAGATCTAGAAGGATGAGAGCAGAGGAGAGAGAGTTAGCTTTAGCAGTGCGGAGCGCCTCCGTGATACAGAGGAGAGCAGTCTCAGTTGAATGACTAGTCTTGAAACCTGACTGATTTGGATCAAGAAGGTCATTCAGAGAGAGATAGCGGGAGAGCTGGCCAAGGACGGCACGTTCAAGAGTTTTGGAGAGAAAAGAAAGAAGGGATACTGGTCTGTAATTGTTGACATCGGAGGGATCGAGTGTAGGTTTTTTCAGAAGGGGTGCAACTCTCGCTCTCTTGAAGACGGAAGGGACGTAGCCAACGGTCAGGGATGAGTTGATGAGCGAGGTGAGGTAAGGGAGAAGGTCTCCGGAAATGGTCTGGAGAAGAGAGGAGGGGATAGGGTCAAGCGGGCAGGTTGTTGGGCGGCCGGCCGTCACAAGACGCGAGATTTCATCTGGAGAGAGAGGGAGAAAGAGGTCAGAGCACAGGGTAGGGCAGTGTGAGCAGAACCAGCGGTGTCGTTTGACTTAGCAAACGAGGATCGGATGTCGTCTACCTTCTTTTCAAAATGGTTGACGAAGTCATCTGCAGAGAGGGAGGAGGGGGGGGGGGGCGGAGGATTCAGGAGGGAGGAGAAGGTGGCAAAGAGCTTCCTAGGGTTAGAGGCAGATGCTTGGAATTTAGCGTGGTAGAAAGTGGCTTTAGCAGCAGAGACAGAGGAGGAAAATGTAGAGAGGAGGGAGTGAAAGGATGCCAGGTCCGCAGGGAGGCGAGTTTTCCTCCATTTCCGCTCGGCTGCCCGGAGCCCTGTTCTGTGAGCTCGCAATGAGTCATCGAGCCACGGAGCGGGAGGGAGGACCGAGCCGGCCTGGAGGATAGGGGACATAGAGAGTCAAGGGATGCAGAGAGGGAGGAGAGGAGGGTTGAGGAGGCAGAATCAGGAGATAGGTGGGAGAAGGTTTGAGCGGAGGGAAGAGATGATAGGATGGAAGAGGAGAGAGTAGCGGGGGAGAGAGAGCGAAGGTTGGGACGGCGCGATACCATCCGAGTAGGGGCAGTGTGGGAGGAGTTGGATGAGAGCGAGAGGGAAAAGGATACAAGGCAGTGGTCGGAGACTTGGAGGGGAGTTGCAATGAGGTTAGTGGAAGAACAGCATCTAGTAAAGATGAGGTCGAGCGTATTGCCTGCCTTGTGAGTAGGGGGAAGGTGAGAGGGTGAGGTCAAAAGAGGAGAGGAGTGGAAAGAAGGAGGCAGAGAGGAAAGAGTCAAAGGTAGACGTGGGGAGGTTAAAGTCGCCCAGAACTGTGAGAGGTGAGCCGTCCTCAGGAAAGGAGCTTATCAAGGCATCAAGCTCATTGATGAACTCTCCGAGGGAACCTGGAGGGCGATAAATGATAAGGATGTTAAGCTTGAAAGGGCTAGTAACTGTGACAGCATGGAATTCAAAGGAGGCGATAGACAGATGGGTAAGGGGAGAAAGAGAGAATGACCACTTGGGAGAGATGAGGATCCCGGTGCCACCACCCCGCTGACCAGACGCTCTTGGGGTGTGCGAGAACACATGGGCGGACGAAGAGAGAGCAGTAGGAGTAGCAGTGTTGTCTGTGGTGATCCATGTTTCCGTCAGTGCCAAGAAGTCGAGGGACTGGAGGGAGGCATAGGCTGAGATGAACTCTGCCTTGTTGACCGCAGATTGGCAGTTCCAGAGGCTACCGGAGACCTGGAACTCCACGTGGGTCGTGCGCGCTGGGACCACCAGAGTAGGGTGGCCGCGGCCACGCGGTGAGGAGCGTTTGTATGGTCTGTGCAGAGAGGAGAGAACAGGGATAAACAGACACATAGTTGACAGGCTACAGAAGAGGCTACGCTAATGCAAAGGAGATTGGAATGACAAGTGGACTACACGTCTCGAATGTTCAGAAAGTTAAGCTACGTAGCAAGAATCTTATTGACTAAAATGATTAAAATGATACAGTACTGCTGAAGTAGGCCAGCTGGCAGTGGGTGCGTTGTTGACACTACACTAATCAAGTCGTTCCGTTGAGTGTAATAGTTTCTGCAGTGTTGCTATTCGGGGGCTAGCAGGCTAGCTAGCAGTGTTGATTACGTTACGTTGCGTTAAAAGAACGACAATAGATGGCTAGCGAACCTAGAAAATCGCTCTAGACTACACAATTATCTTTGATACAAAGACGGCTATGTAGCTAGCTAAGTAGCTAGCTACGATCAAACAAATCAAACCGTTGTACTGTAATGAAATGAAGTGAAAATGTGATACTACCTGTGAGTGCGACCGGGTAGTTGAGTTCTATACAGAAGACGTTGGCTAGCGTTGGCTAGCTAGCAGAGTCACCTACGTTAAGGACGACAAATAGCTGGCTAGCTGACCTCGGTAAATTAAGATAATCACTCTAAGACTACACACTCTAAACCTAAACTACACAATTATCGTGGATACGAAGATACGAAGACAGTAAAGACAGCTATGTAGCTAGCTAACACTAAACTAATCAAGTCGTTCAGTTGAGTGTAATAGTTTTCCCAGTGCAGCTAATCAGTGGACGTTAGCTAGCTGGCTAGTGAAGACTACGTTAGGACGGCGAAATACGATAATTACGCAATTATCTTTGATACAAAGACGGCTATGTAGCTAGCTGAGAAGAAATTGCTAAGATAAGACAAATCAAACCGTTGTGATATAATGATATAATGAAATATAATGAAAAAGTTATACTACCCGTTGGAGCGACGTGCAGATGCGACCACTCGCTCCAACGTGCATAAGATCTTCAGTGCAGTGGGCAGCTGGGAGGAGGTGTTCTTATTCTCCATGGACTTTACAGTGTCCCAGAACTTTTTTTGAGTTAGTGTTGCAGGAAGCAAATTTCTGCTTGAAAAAGCTAGCCTTGGCTTTTCTAACTGCCTGTGTATAACGGTTTCTAGCTTCCCTGAATAGCTGCATATCACGGGGGCTGTTCGATGCTAATGCAGAACGCCATAGGATGTTTTTGTGTTGGTTAAGGGCAGTCAGGTCTGGGGAGAACCAAGGGCTATATCTGTTCCTGGTTCTAAATTTCTTGAATGGGGCATGTTTATTTAAGATGGTTAGGAAGGCATTTAAAAAAATATCCAGGCATCCTCTACTGACGGGATGAGATCAATACCCTTCCAGGATACCCCGGCCAGGTCGATTAGAAAGGCCTGCTCGCTGAAGTGTTTCAGGGAGCGTTTTACAGTGATGAGTGGAGGTCGTTTGACCACTGACCCATTACGGATGCAGGCAATGAGGCAGTGATCGCTGAGATCTTGGTTGAAGACAGCAGAGGTGTATTTAGAGGGGAAGTTGGTTAGGATGATATCTATGAGGGTGCCCGTGTTTAAGGCTTTGGGGGGGTACCTGGTAGGTTCATTGATAATTTGAGTGAGATTTTGAGGGCATCAAGTTTAGATTGTAGGATGGCTGGGGTGTTAAGCATGTTCCAGTTTAGGTCGCCTAGCAGCACGAGCTCTGAAGATAGATGGGGGGCAATCAGTTCACATATGGTGTCCAGAGCACAGCTGGGGGCAGAGGGTGGTCTATAGCAGGCGGCAACGGTGAGAGACTTGTTTTTAGAGAGGTGGATTTTTAGAAGTAGAAGTTCAAATTGTTTGGGTACAGACCTGGATAGTAGGACAGAACTCTGCAGGCTATCTTTGCAGTAGATTACAACACCGCCCCCTTTGGCAGTTCTATCTTGTCTGAAAATGTTGTAATTTGGAATTAAAATTTCAGAATTTTTGGTGGTCTTCCTAAGCCAGGATTCAGACACAGCTAGAACATCCGGGTTGGCAGAGTGTGCTAAAGCAGTGAATAGAACAAACTTAGGGAGGAGGCTTCTAATGTTAACATGCATGAAACCAAGGCTATTACGGTTACAGAAGTCATCAAAAGAGAGCGCCTGGGGAATAGGAGTGGAGCTAGGCACTGCAGGGCCTGGATTCACCTCTACATCGCCAGAGGAACATAGGAGGAGAAGAATAAGGGTACGGCTAAAAGCAATAAGAATTGGTCGTCTATAATGTCTGGAACAGAGAGTAAAAGGAGGTTTCTGGGGGCGATAAAATAGCATCAAGGTATAATGTACAGACAAAGGTATGGTAGGATGTGAATACAGTGGAGGTAAACCTAGGTATTGAGTGACAAAGAGAGAGATATTGTCTCTAGAAACATCATTGAAACCAGGAGATGTCATTGCATGTGTGGGTGGTGGAACTAATAAATTGGATAATGTATAGTGAGCAGGACTAGAGGCTCTACAGTGAAATAAGCCAATAAACACTAACCAGAACAGCAATGGACAAGACATTGACATTAAGGAGAGGCATCCTTAGTCGAGTGATCCTTAGTGAGTGGAGTGGTTGGTTTCGGGGTCAAGGCGATTTAGACAGCTAGCCAGGACATCGGTAGCAAGCTAGCATAGGAAGGAGGTCTGTTGTTAGCCACCTCTTGCGTTCCGTCAGTAGATTAGTGGGGTTCCGTGTGGTAGAGGGGATTAGTCCAAATCACACAACAACAAAAATAAAATAAAAACAATAGATATAGTTATAAAGGCCCAAGAATAAACATAATAATAAAAATAAATAAATTGTCTGATTGCCTATTCTGAGAGCAGCCGGTAAGACAGCTAACGGTTAGCAGGCCGCAGATGGCCGTTCAGGTAACGTTGAGACGGAGGAGCCAGCCGGATCTCCTTCGGGTAGATAACGTCGGCAGTCCAGTTGTGAAGGCCCGGAGGGGCTCCGCGTAGGCAGTAAAACGGGTCCGGATAGGTGACTGCAGCCCAGGAGTGATTGATGGAGCTCAGGAATGATTGACGGAGCTGGCTAGCTCCGGAGTAATTGATGTTTGCTCCGGAATCGACGAGAGCAGATAGACACACAGATAGCAGCTAGCTAGCTGTGAGATCCGGAAATGAATGTCCAGAGAGCAGTTGAAATCCAAGGACATGGAGAGAAAAATTGGTCCGGTATGTTCCGTTCCGAGCCGCGCTGCGCCATACAAAACTGGCGATAGATTTTCGAGCTAAAGGATAGCTGATGACCACAAACCATGGTTAGCTGAATACTAACGATTTGCCAGTAAAGAAGCTAACTAGCTTCTGAACTAGCTTCTGATTAGCTTCTAGCTAGCTCCTGGCTAGCTTCTGGCTAGCTTCTTGGAGTTTCTGGCTAGCTTCTGGCTAGCTTCTTGGAGGATTGCAGATTTGAGGTAAATAATACTTATTTATAAATATAAATTGGTGGGGCGGGTTGCAGGAGAGTGTTTTGAAGATGAGTTGATGGAAAATAAAAAAATGTATGTGAAAAAAAGTTGTAAATATATATATATACAGGACACGACAAGACGAGGACAAAAGACGTCTGAACTGCTATGCCATCTCGGGCAATGATTGCCCTTGACCAGCACAAAAACATCCTGTGGCGTACTGAATTAGCATCGACTAGCCCCCGCGATATGCAACTTTTCAAGGAAGTTAGGAACCAATACACATAGGCAGTTAGGAAAGCAAAGGCTAGCTTTGTCAAACAGAAATGTGCATCCTGTAGCACAAACTCCAAAAGGTTCTGGAGCACTGTAAAGTCCATGGAGAAAAAGAGCAAGCCTTTTTCTACGGCTGGCTATGCTTTCCACCTGGCCACCTCTACCCCGGTCCACAGCCCTGCAACCCCCACAGCAACTTGCCCAAGCATCCTCCATTTCTCCTTCACCCAAATCCAGATAACTGATGTTCTGAAAGAGCTGCAAATCATATCAGCCGGGCTAGATAATCTGGACACTCTCTTTCTAAAATTATCCACCCCGAAAATGTTGCAAGCCCTATTACTAGCCTGTTCAACCTCTCTTTCCTATTGTCTGAGATCCCCAAAGACTGGAAAACTGCCACGGTCATCCCCCTCTTCAAACAGGGAGACACTCTAGACCCAAACTGCTACAGACCTATATCTATCCTACCCTGCCTTTCTAAGATCTTCGAAAGCCAAGTTAACAAACAGATCACTGACCATTTCGAATCCCACTGTACCTTCTCCGCTATGCAATCTGGTTTCCGAGCTGGTCATGGATGCACCTCAGCCACGCTCAAGGTCCTAAACGATATCATAACCGCCATCAATAAGAGGCAATATTGTGCAGCTGTATTCATTGACCTGGCCAAGGCTTTCAACTCTGTCAATTACCACATTCTTATCGGCAGACTCAACAGCCTTGGTTTTTTTAATGACTGCCTCGCTTGCCTGGTTCACCAACTACTTCTCAGACAGAGTTCAGTGTGTCAAATCAGAGGGCCTGTTGTCCGGACCTCTGGCAGTCTCTATGGGGGTGCCACAGGGTTCTTTTCTCTGTATACATCAATGATGTCGCCCTTGCTGCTGGTGACTCTCTGATCCACCTCTACGCAGACGACACCATTCTGTATTCTTCTGGCCCTTCTTTGGACACTGTGTTAACTAACCTCCAGACGAGCTTCAATGCCATACAACTCTCCTTCCGTGGCCTCCAACTGCTCTTAAATGCGAATAAAACTAAATGCATGCTCTTCAAACGATCGTTGCACACACCTGCCCACCCGTCCAGCATCACTACTCTGGACGCACTTCAAATACCTAGGTGTCTGGTTAGACTGTAAACTCTCCTTCCAGACTCACATTAAGCATCTCCAATCCAAAATTAAATCTAGAATAGGCTTCCTATTTCGCAAAAAAGCATCCTTCACTCATGCTGCCAAACATACCCTAGGTAAAACTGACCATCCTACCGATCCTTGACTTCGGTGATGTCATTTATAAAATAGCCTCCAACACTCTACTCAGCAAATTGGATGCAGTCTATCACAGTGCCATCCGTTTTGTCACCAAAGCTCCATATACTACCTACCACTGCGACCTGTATGCTCTTGTTGGCTGGCCCTCGCTTCATATTCGTCGCGAAACCCACTGGCTCCAGGTCATTTACAAGTCTTTGCTAGGTAAAGCCCCGCCTTACCTCAGCTCACTGGTCACCATAACAGCACCCACCCGTAGCACGAGCTCCAGCAGGTATATTTCACTGGTCACCGCCAATGCCAATTCCTCCTTCAGCCGCCTTTCCTTCCAGTTCTCTGCTACCAATGACTGGAATGAACTGCAAAAATCACTGAAGCTGGAGACTTATATCTCCCTCACTAGCTTTAAGAATCAACTGTTAGAGCAGCTCACGGATCACTGCGCCTGAACATAGCCCATCTGTAAATAGCCCACCCAACTACCTCATCCTCATACTGTTATTTGATTTATTTTGCTCCTTTGCACCCCAGTATCTCTACTTGCACGCTCATCTTCTGCACATCTATCACTTCAGTGTTTAATTGCTTTATTGTAATTATTTCTCCACTATGGCCTATTTATTGCCTTACCTCCCTTATCCTACCTCATTTGCACACAGTGTATATATATTTTTTTCTATTGTATTATTGACTGTATGTTTGTTTTATTCCATGTGTAACTCTGTGTTATTGTTTGTGTCGAACTGCTTTGCTTCATCTTTGCCAGGTCTCAGTTGTAAATGCGAACTTGTTCTCAACTAGCCTACCTGGTTAAATTAAGGTGGGAAAAAAACAGTTTATAATAGCAATAAGGCACCTCTGGGGTTTGTGATATGGCCAATATACCATGGCTCTACTCGTGTTGCGTCGTGCATAAGAATAGCCCTTAGCAGTGGTATATTGGCCATATACCACACCTCCTCGGGCCTTAGTGCTTAATTGACCACTCCATTTTCAATAGTTTAGTCATTTTGTAGACTAGAGACTCGTTGAGTCTTTATCTACAGTTTCCCCCTGCCCTGGTCTCTTAAGACGAGCTGGGGGTGGAGAAGGTTGAGGAATAGAACAAGGGAGGTTGTGAGACTCTGATGCACCAGAAACAACCATCTTTTTTCTTCTCACTGTGAAGTAGAAATGGAGAGGTGGAGTCCCCCCTTCCATTCCCTGCCTGGCAACAACAATTCCATCCCTCCGCTGGTGTCTCTCCTCTTTGCCTGATAGGAATCAGGGTCCAACCTACACCAAATCATTTATGGCTGCACAACACAGAATTGTAAGGCCTGACTCCACTCCTCTCAACTCTGGCTTTGAAAAGGCAATGATTCTACTAATTCATCCTGGATCAGTTCTCTTCTCACCACTAATGCTCAACAGTCTCTCTGGAGAGGGCTGAGCAATCCATGTGCCAGAGGGAAGATGTGGTGCTGGTTTATGTTGCAATAGGCCTACAATGACTGAGGCCATTGACGTAATTTGCAATAAGAAGCAGCATTGCTGCCTAATTAATAATGAACTCTTAACTAATGAATCATTTTCACAAAACTAGACAACACAAAGCTCAAAACCAAACATTTAATTTGGAATGTTCCTTTCATGACAGCCTGACACACATTAGGAGTGAAGGCATGCATCCAGATGTTGAGGCTCAACATACTGTCTATGTTCTGTTCCATTGCAGGGGGTGTCCTACATTTTGATACTGGAATATTAGGAACTAAACTGTGGTAGTTCTAATGGCCGGAACTCAGAACTGTAGAATTACAGAATGGAATCTCTGGAACTGGAACGGTCACTTTGAATAGACAGGGGACAAGATGAGAGTTCTTTACGTGAACATACAGTAAGTAGCTTTAACTTTCATCACTAATCATAAAAAGGAAATGTTCTTTAAAACGTGACATGAGAAAATAATAAACCGTCTAAAATGGGTGTATTATATTTTATGAAATGTTTTACAATACAAAAACATACACGTACAAAACGACAACATACAGACATACACAAACATTCACACCATCACCCCTGCCCAGACTCACCTGCTCTCACCCCTATCTCCAACGCCCGCATCACTCTCCACCACATGGCCTCAAACTGCACACTTTTTGTTCTCTCCATCCCCCACACACTTTCAACTTTTAGATAATGCATTTGACCTTTCCATTGTGTTAACGATGGAGGATTGGTTGATTTACAGTTTTTACACGTACATTTTTTCTAAATGATTGACGAGAAAAGTATTGTCCGACCCATTGGGTATACATTTACATTTTAGTCATTTAGCAGATGCTCTTATCCAGAGTGTTCATCTTAAGATAGCTAGGTGGGACAACATATCACAGGCATAATAAGTACACTTTCCCTCAAAGTAGCTATCAGCAGAATCAGAGCAAGAAGGGACGGGGGGGTCAAGTGTTGGTTCAGGTTTTTTTGTTTATTGAGGGGGTTTATTTAAAGAGATATTAGATTTCAAGTGCATTCAGAAGATGGGCTGGGACTCTGCTGTCCTAGCTTCAAGGGGAGCTGGTTCCACCATTGTGATACCAATTTTGAAAACCAGGCTTGCTGTAGTGTTCTGGATAAATTGCAAGGGTTTGATGGCACAAGCTGGGAGCCCAGCCAACAGAGAATTGTTGTTGTCCAGACAGACAAGAGATGACAAGTGCCTGGATTAGGACCTGCATCTCTTCCTGTGTGAGGTAGGTTTGTACTCTACGGATGTTGTAGAGCATAAACCTGCAGGAGCGAGTCACTGCTTTGATGTTTGAAGAGAATGACAAGCTGTTGTCCAGGGTCACACCAAGGTTCTTTGCACTATTGGAGGGCGACACTGTGGAGTTGTCAACCGTGATGGAGAGGTCTTTGAGTGGGCAGGCCTTTCCTGGGAGGATGTGCAGCTGTCTTGTCGAGGTTGAGCTTGAGGTGGTGGGCCGACATCCAAGCTGAAATATCTGCCAGGCAGGCAGAGATGCGTGTCGCCACCTGGGTGTCAGAAGGGGGGGGAAGGAGAAATGTAGTTGTGTCATCCGCATAGCAATGATAGGAGAAACCATGTGAGGATATGACGGAGCCGAGTGGCTTGGTGTATAGAGAGAAGAGGGCCAAGAACCGAGCCCTGACGGACACCAGTAGTGAAAGTACATGGTGCAGATACAGATCCTCTCCATGTCACCTGGTTGGAGTGACCTGCCAGGTAGGATGCAATCCAAGAGAATGCAAAGCCTGAGACACCCAGCCCTGAGAAGGTGGAGAGGAGGATCGGATAGTTTACGGTGTTGAAGGCAGCGGATAGATCTAGGAGGATGAGAACAGAGGAAAGAGAGTCAGCTTTGGCAGTGCGGAGAGCCTCCGTGACACAGAGAAGAGCAGACTCAGTTGACTGATCCATTTTGAACAACCGATTAGAGTCAAGAAGATTGTTCTGAGAGAGATAACGAGAAAGTTGATCAGAGATAGCAAGCTCAAGTGTTTGGTAAATAAAAGAAAGAAGGGATACAGGTCTATAGTTTTTGACGTCAGATGAGTCGAGTGTTGGTTTCTTGAGGAGGGACTCAGCCATTTTGGAGGGGACGTAGCCAGTGGTCAGGGATGAATTGATGAGGGAAGTGAGGAATGGGAGAAGGTCTCCAGAGTCTGGAGGAGGGGAAGGGGTCAAGCGGGCAGGTTGTCGGGTGGCCAGACCTCACTAGTTGCAGTATTTCATCTGGAGGGGAGAAAGAGGTCAAGTTGTAGGGTAGTTCTGTGTGGGAACAGAGGACACAATAAGCTGAGTGAATGAGGAGCTGATATCGTCAACCTTCTTTTCAAAGTGATTGACAAAGTCATCCGCAGAAAGGGAGGGGGAAGGGTGGAAGATTAAAGAGGGAGGAGAAGGTGGAAAAGATTTTCCTAAGGTTAGAGGTAGCATCTTGAAATTTAGAATGATAGAAAGTGGCTTTAGCAGGGGATACAGAGGAAGAGAAGGTAGAGAGGAGGGAATGAAAGGATGATAGGTCTTCCGGAAGTTTAGTTTTCCCGCCATTTTTGCTCAGCTGCACTGTTCTGTAAACTCGCAATGAGTCACTCAGTCACGGAGCAGGTGGGGAGGGCCAAGTGGGCTGGGAAAAAAGGAGACATTGCGAGTCATAGGATGCGGAAAGGGAGGGGAGTAAGGTCGAAGAGGCAGAATCAGGAGACAGAATGGAGAAGGATTAAGCAGAAGGGAGAGAAGATAGGATAGAAGAGGAGAGACTAGTGGGAGAGAGAGAGTGAAGATTGCGACGGCGCATGACCATCAGCGTAGGGGCTGGGCGGTTAGAATTGGAGGAAAGGGAGACAGAAAAGGAAACAAAAGTGATCAGAGACCTGGAAGGGGTTTGCAGTGAGATTAGTAGGCGAGCAGCCTCTAGTAAAGATGAGGTCAAGCGTACTGCCTGCCTTCTGAGTTGGAGGGGATCAGGAAAGGGTGAGGTCAAGCGTACTGCCTGCCCTGTGAGTTGGAGGGGATCAGGAAAGGGTGAGGTCAAGCGTACTGCCTGCCCTGTGAGTTGGAGGGGATCAGGAAAGGGTGAGGTCAAGCGTACTGCCTGCCCTGCGAGTTGGAGGGGATCAGGAAAGGGTGAGGTCAAGCGTACTGTACTGCCTGCCCTGTGAGTTGGAGGGGATCAGGAAAGGGTGAGGTCAAGTGTACTGCCTGCCCTGTGAGTTGGAGGGGATCAGGAAAGGGTGAGGTCAAGTGTACTGCCTGCCCTGTGAGTTGGAGGGGATCAGGAAAGGGTGAGGTCAAGCGTACTGCCTGCCCTGTGAGTTGGAGGGGATCAGGAAAGGGTGAGGTCAAGCGTACTGCCTGCCCTGTGAGTTGGAGGGGATCAGGAAAGGGTGAGGTCAAGTGTACTGCCTGCCCTGTGAGTTGGAGGGGATCAGGAAAGGGTGAGGTCAAGCGTACTGCCTGCCCTGCGCGCTTGAGGGGACTGGGAAAGGGTGAGGTCAAGCGTACTGCCTGCCCTGTGAGTTGGAGGGGATCAGGAAAGGGTGAGGTCAAGCGTACTGCCTGCCCTGTGAGTTGAGGGGATCGGGAAAGGGTGAGGTCAAGTGTACTGCCTGCCCTGTGAGTTGTAGGGGATCGGGAAAGGATGAGGTCAAGCGTACTGCCTGCCCTGTGAGTTGGAGGGGATCAGGAAAGGGTGAGGTCAAGCGTACTGCCTGCCCTGCGAGCTTGAGGGGACTGGGAAAGGGTGAGGTCAAGCGTACTGCCTGCCCTGTGAGTTGGAGGGGATCGGGAAAGGATGAGGTCAAGCGTACTGCCTGCCCTGTGAGTTGGAGGGGACTGGGAAAGGGTGAGGTCAAGCGTACTGCCTGCCCTGTGAGTTGGAGGGGATCGGGAAAGGATGAGGTCAAGCGTACTGCCTGCCCTGTGAGTTGGAGGGGACTGGGAAAGGGTGAGGTCAAGCGTACTGCCTGCCCTGCGAGTTGGAGGGGACTGGGAAAGGGGAGGTCAAGCGTACTGCTTGCCCTGTGAATTGGAGGGGATCGGGAAAGGGTGAGGTCAAGCGTACTGCCTGCCCTGTGAGTTGGAGGGTACTGGGAAAGGGTGAGGTGAAAATAGGCAAGTAGGGGAAAGAGAGAGTTGGAAATAAATTAATCAAAGTTGGAAATTATGAAGAGCGGTGAGCCATCGTCAGGAAATTAACTTATCATGGTGTCAAGCTCATTGAGGAACTCTCAAAGGGCACCTGGTGGGTGATAGATGACAACAATGTTAAGCTTGAGTGGACAAATGACAGTGACAGCATGGAATTCAAATGAGGAGATAGACAGGTGATAGAGGGAGAAAAGAGGAATTTTCCAGTTAGGATAAATAAGTAGACCTGTGCCACCACCGTGACCAGAGAGAAAACAGTCAGATGAAGAAAGAACATCTGGAGTAGCCGTATTCTCTGGGGTGATCCACATCTCCGTCAGGGCCAAAAAGTCAAGGTACTGAAGGGCATCATAGACTGAGATGAACTCTGCGTTCTTCACTGCAGACGTTGAAAGAGACCCAGAATTCCACATGGGTTGTGCGCGCAGGGTACACTAAATTAATAGGTTTGCAGCCAAGTGGTGGGGGTGCCTATAAAGCCTACAGGGTGAGGAGCGAACAGGTATAGAAAACACACACAGATAACATCAGAATATAACTAGGTATGATACTGAAGTGAGAGAGTGGTGTGGAACTCGGCAGAACCAGCTCACTGCACCCCCATATGCCATATCTTGAAATATGCACAGACGGATTGAAAGTATATTTGCATTGTAATACTTCTAACAGCCAACCTTCTGTGTCCATAACTTTTGGACTTTATAGCGTTCCCAGAAGGCATGGATTATTGAGTCATTGTTAGTTTTACATTTAATCTGTGAATTTTGTCCCTTGTATAGAATTTATTACGCACGTCTTGGTTCCAATCGTTGAAACATTTTTCTAAGTGTCAGTTGGATAGGCTTTCTGCAAGGTTTTGAATATCTTACCAATCATATGATCATCCTTTTATGGCTCAAATAGGATCCCCTCAAGATTGCTGTGAAATCCAAAAGATTTCAAATAGAAATTAAGGCGCACGTATGTGAACATATTTACATTGGTCAGTCCAAAATTGGTTTTCAATTTCAAGGAAATACTGTAAATGTATTTTCTGATTACCAATTAATTTACTGTTTCTATGCCTTTAGTTTTTCATGTGGATCCATTTAAAATCGGTAAATTCTGAAAAGCTTTCCAAGGATTGTTCCATAGCGTTGTTTTTAATGAGTGATATTTGTGAGTGAGTGATGTTTCATTTTCTTCCATATTGTTATAATGTTCCTAACTAGAAAGTTGTTAATGTTCTTAGATTTATCCTTTGAAAATAAAGATGTAAAAATATTATGGGAAGGAGCATGCGTATCTTCAATATGTACCCATTGTTCCTCTTTAGTGCATTTAATAATATTCATATTTGAATGACCATAGAACAGCAGTAAATATGATTGATTTTGCATTCAAATCAACATGGTTAACTCAGTGAAGAGGACCCCCAGTGAACACATTAGCAACAGATTAGCCGAGCTAGAATTAACATTACAACCAGTGTTTAATTGAGTATTCAATAAGTATGTATTCTCACAAGGCAAATGTACAGCAAACAACTGCCAGCTGGCTAGCACCACAGGAGGTGAGCAGTAAGACCAGCTACACACAGATCCAGACGGCCTTACTGTCATGTCAATAACTTCTTGGGGCAGAAAAATTACATCAAATAATTAATCATAGAATAAAGTCCACTCTGCATTTGTAGACACTAATTCTGCAGACAGGCTTAAATTGAAGCTGGCCTCTTAAACAACACTTAATAGAATGCATGGAGTCTTTAATGCATGGGCTCTAGAATGCATGGAGTCTTTAATGCATGGGCTCTAGAATGCATGGAGTCTTTAATGCATGGGCTCTAGAATGCATGGAGTCTTTAATGCATGGGCTCTAGAATGCATGGAGTCTTTAATGCATGGGCTCTAGAATGCATGGAGTCTTTAATGCATGGGCTCTAGAATGCATGGAGTCTTTAATGCATGGGCTCTAGAATGCATGGAGTCTTTAATGCATGGGCTCTAGAATGCATGGAGTCTTTAATGCATGGGCTCTAGAATGCATGGAGTCTTTAATGCATGAGCTCTAGAATGCATGGACTAGAATGCTCTAGAATAAAATACATTTTTCATCAATCACATAAAGGGTCTAGTATTTTAAAAACTCATGATAATGCATATAAAAAAAGCAATAAACGATGTAATAATACGAACAACAACAAGAATAACAGTATTAAAGCTTTCATGACCATATCAACATTCGGTGTATTGGAAAGAAATTCCCAATATACTCTTTGTATAAAAAAAAGAAGTGATCAAGTGTCTGCATGGGACAAATAACAGTTCATGTTGTCAGAGGAGGGTTGGGTGTGCCATGTGTTTGATACCATTTACTCAGTTCCAGCCGTTACTATGAGTCCGTACTCCCCAATGAAGGTGCCATCTGTGATGAGGAAAGGGTGGGGGGGATCAGGTCAGGTGGGTGTGCTTCCACAGATTTGGGGCTCAGAGTGGGGGGGCAAGTAGCTTGGTCCCAAATCTGTTTGTGCTGTATAGCCAAATACTATTGGTCTAACTGTAAGTCGCTCTGGATAAGAGCGTCTGCTAAATGACTTAAATGTCAATGTAATTCATCATTGTCATACCAAACACGCCAATAATTCATTGTTTGGCATGCGATGACTATAGGAGTTGGCTATACAACACAACCAGATCTGGGGCCAGGCTAGGGGCGGAGGGGTGAGGGGTCGGTGTGCTCCACAGATTTTGGGTGGTGGCGGTGGGTCTGGGAGGGGGACAGTGGAGGTCCTTGCTGTCAGACTATGTGGCGTATCTCTTGGTCCACTGTTTGGCTATCCTGTCGTGCTCTGGTCTGTTGGTTGTGTACTGGGTGGCGATGCTTCCTACCAGAGGGTCAGCTGTGAGGAGGGAGAACAACATGGATGACATTTTAACCACCATTAAATCACGTCCCATCACATCCATTGGTTGTTTGTTTACAGTCAGAAACTGTCACCCCAACTATTCAGATAAACAATTTGCTTCCATTAACTATGATTTTTACAGACTACCTTGATACCTTTAACATCTTAAATGGAAAAACCCATGAATTATTTCCCATGTCGTGAAGCCCCGTTCATCTCAAGTAGGACACTCTATAATTATATGACATACAAAATAGCAGACACTTTTACAGACATCATGTGAATCAAGTGTTCACAGCAGGCTTGACTAGTACTACAGGAAAGGTGGGTGAAGCAAAATGACAGAGACATATTCCCTTTACAGCACATCACAGTGACACACTCTGACCAGGGGTGTATTCAGGGATGTGCAACCATAGAAATAGAATGAATATAATGGGCGTGGAAGCTCTAACCCTGGCAATCTGACTGGTAAACTCACAGGTACACTCACAATGCCTGCCTGGTATTGTGATGCAATCATTTCCATGGTCTTTTGGAATGTTCTATCAACTGATTCTAACTGACGTGGCTCATGCAATGGAATGTATTTTTTGTAATGTCAGTTGAGTTGATTCAACAAATCACAGCACAGATTGAAGGGTACACTTCCTGCATTTACTTCCTGGTGTGGGTACACTCCGAATGGCTGCCATTCCACCCATTATACCATCATTTGATTTGATTTTATTTTATTAGGATCTCTTTTAGTCCCCATTTGGACTAATCTTCCAAGAGTCCTTAACATTAAAATACAATTTATAATACAAACACACTTTCACATATAACACACTATTACAAACAATACATAATATACTAGCATAATGACCCAATAAATACTCAATCTAAAGAAATATTGATTATTCATCTACTATAGTCCCACAACATTTCTATATCTATATTTAAATTGTTTTTAAATAATGTTTAAACTTATATATTGAAAGGTTTCTAGTTTGCTCAGTTAATTTATTCCATTTCTTTATTGCTCTAAATCGAAATGTTCTTTTGCCCATTTCTTTTTTCTGTCTGGATAACGCATAGATGGTGGACAATCTATTCCTAGTATTTACGGAATGTCTGTCTCTTACCAACTGAATACCGTTGTGAATAGAACTTGGCCGTTTTAAATGATGTATATTATAAAATAAAATAAGCATGGCTATTTAGACTTGGAGCCCACATCGACAGCTCCAAACCCACTATGCAATGTGGGAAGGGGTCTGGGAGGGAGGGAGAGGGCCCCCCGAGGGGGGAGGAGGGGAAGTAATGACCAGACTGATGAGAACCCCCTGTGTATAGCCTCGTTATTGTTATTTTATTGTGTTACTTTTTATTACTCAATTTGGTGTTTTCCCCCATTTTGTGAATTCTTGGTTGGTGAGCGGACCCCAGACCTCACAACCATAAAGGGCAATAGGTTCTAAAACTGATTTAAGTATTTTTTTGGCCAGATCCTAATTGGTATGTCAAAGTTTATGTTCCCTTCGAGGGCATAGTTGGCCCTTCTTGCATTGTATCTCAGATTGTTCACCTTTTTTGGAACACCATTATTCTTGTCTTACTGAGATTTACTGTCAGGGCCCAGGTTTGACAGTATCTGTGCAGAATATCTAGGTGCTGCTGTAGGCCCTGCTTGGTTGGAGACAGAAGCACCAGATCATCAGCAAACAGTAGACATTTGACTTCAGATTCTAGTAGGGTGAGGCCGGGTGCTGCAGACTGTTTTAGTGCCCTCGCCAATTTGTTGATATACATGTTGAAGAGGGTGGGGCTTAAGCTGCATCCCTGTCTCACCCCACGGCCTTGTGGAAAGAAATGTGTTTGTTTTTTGGCCATTTTAACTGCACACTTGTTTGTGTACATGGATTTTATAATGTCGTATGCTTTTCCCCCAACACCACATTCCATCAAATTGTATAGCAGATCCAAAAGCCAAATTGAGTGAAATGCTTTTTTGAAGTCAACAAAGCACGAGAAAACTTTGCCTTTGTTTTGTTTGTCAATTAGGGTGTGCAGTGTGAATAGTTGGTCTGTCGTATGGTAACTTGGTAAAAAGACTATTTGACATTTGCTCAGTACATCGTTTTCACTGAGGAAATGTACAAGTCTGCTGTTAATGATAATGCAGAGGATTTCCCCAAGGTTGCTGTTGAAGCATTTCCCACAGTAGTTATTGGGGTCAAATTTGTCTCCACTTTTGTGGATTAGGGTTATCAGTCCTTGGTTCCAAATATTGGGGAAGATGCCAGAGCTAAAGATGATGTGAAAAGAGTTTATAGCCAATTGGAATTTGTTGTCTGTATATTTTATACTTTCATGTAGGATATCATCAACACCACCTTTTTGGATTGGAGGGTTTGTATTTTGTCCTGTAGTTCATTCAATGTAATTGGAGAATCCAGTGGGTTCTGGTAGTTTTTAATAGCTGATTCTAAGATTTCTAATTGATCATGTATATGTTTATTCTTTGTTATAGAGCCAAAAAGATTTGAGAAGTGGTGTATCCACACATCTCCATTTTGAAAACTCTTTGCGTGGTTGTTTGTGTGTTCCAGAAGTGGTTAGATTATATGGATTCTTCAATTACATCGAGATGATTTCTGATGTGCTGTTCCTTCTTTTTCCGTAGTGTATTTCTGTATTGTTTTAGGTGCAGACTCAGGTTTTCTGGGTCTCTATGTTTTTGGTTGAATAGGTTTCTCAATTTCTTTCTTAGGTTTTTGCATTCTTCATCAAACCACTTGTCATTGTTCTTCATTTTCTTAGGTTGTCTGCTTGGAATATTTTAATTTGATAGGGAATCTGAAAATGTCAAGTATACTGTTTAGGCTTTCTACTGCCAAGTTTACACCTTCACTATTACAGTGTAATGTTTTGTCCAGGAATTTGTCTAAAATATTTTGAATTTGTTGTTGCCTAATTGTTTTTTGGTAGGTTTCTACACACTTTCCTCCCATCTATAGCATTTCTTAATATTGTGCAGCTCCTTTGGCTTTGATGCCTCACGATTGAGAATTGGTCTGTTCAGGTAGACTGTGATTTTATGGTGATCTGATGTGGTGTCAGTGGGCTGACTGTGAAGGCTCTGAGAGACTCTGGGTTGAGGTCAGTGATAAAGTAGTCTACAGTACTACAGCCAAGGGATGAGCTGTAGGTGTATCTACCATAGGAGTCCTTTTGAAGCCTACCATTGGCTATGTGCAGACCCAGCGTGCGACAAAGCTGCAGGAGTTGTGACCCATTTTTGTTGGTTGTTTTGTCATCGTTGTGTCTAGGGTGGCATATTTGGGAGGGTATACGGTCACCTCCAGGTAGGTGTTTGTCCCCCTGTGTGGTGAGTGTCAGGTTACGGCATTTAGGTCACCACAGACTAGTACATGTCCCTGGGCCTGGAAATTGTTGATCTCCCCCTCTAGGATGGAGAAGCTGTCCTAGTTAAAGTATGGGGATTCTATTGGGGGGATATAGGTAGCACACATGAGGACATTTTTCTCTGATGAGATCATTTCCTTATAAATTTCTCGCCAGATATAAAATGTTCCTGTTTTGACTAATTTAATAGAATGGGTTAGGTCTGCTCTATACCAGATTAGCATACCTACTGAGTCTCTTCCCTGTTGCACACCTGGTAGTTTGGTGGATGGGACTACCAGCTCTCTGTAACCTGGAGGGCAACCAGTGTCTCTATTTCCAATTTATTTGATGAAGTCTTGGCTCCTGCTCTTTAGGTTAAAGGCAGATTACCTCAGACCTTGTAAATTCCAGGATGAGATAGTACTCTCTCTCGTGTGTCGTGTCTCTCGTGTGTCATCTCTCACACGCGCTCTCTCTCTCTCTCAATTTCAATTTAATGGCTTTATTGGCATGGGAAACTTATGTTTACATTGCCAAAGCAAGTGAAATAGATAATAAAAGTGAGAGACACTTCTCTCGAGTCTCTCTGTCTGATTGGTTGACTGGGGTATCACTCACCAGGGTTGCAGTCAGTGAGCAGGGAGCAGATGGACAGCAGCACCTTGGAGATGGTGAGGGCGGGGCTCCAGTTGTCCTTCAGGATGTCCAGACAGATCACACCCTGACTGTTGATGTTACAGTGGTAGATCCTGGTACGGAACGTAACCTAGGAAACAACAAAGTACATCTATATCAATAAGGGGGTGCACCCTTCCACTGACTCGCTCACTCACTCCCTAGCTGACTTACTCACTCTCAATCACTTAATGAGTGATTAACCATGCTGGCCTGCTTGTGGAAACTGTGCTCCAAAAAAGCTGCATAATCTCCCAGGCTATCCCAAGGTGTGGAGGGGACCTGCTGGTCTAGTCTGTGGTATTTGTGTACCCTGTTCCTTCCTTCCTTCCTGCCTGCCTGCCTGCCTGCCTGCCTGCCTGCCTGCCTGCCTGCCTGCCTGCCTGCCTGCCTGCCTGCCTGCCTGCCTGCCCAACCCAGCCCAGCGGAAGGTCTGTCTCTCAGATCAGCAGATATGTTTCCTTTAATCCTCAGTCAGCAGAGGGCAGAGAGAGAAGAAGAAAGGTAGAGAGTATGACTGAGGGAGAGAAAGAGAGAGAAGAAGAAAGGTTAGAGATGACAACAGCCTGAGAGAAGCCACACATCCTGAGGCAATCACTAAACTAAACGGTCTCAGGGCTGATCCCCAATCAACACACCTGCATAGATTATTTTCTCAATAATCACTGAACATAACATCACACTGGCATAACACAGTTTCTATACCGATTATTGTCAAACCAGACAGTCTTTCCTGAGACATTGTGCATTATACTGTATGTCCATTGTGCTGCACACAATTTAAACTTACTCTTGAGTGATGCATGCCAAGATACACCAGAGAGAAGGGACTGTTGATATTGCAACTACACAACTCAAAAGCCGGTTCACCAGTATGAAAGAAATCGCAAACGGCTTGTCTGCTAAAAATGACAATCTATCTGGATTTGCCAATTTATCATCTGTCCAGTATCCAGACGACCTGTCCCCAGAGCTTCCTATACAGTTCATCTCTTTCCGTAACATGTTGAGGTCGGCAATTGAGGAGAACAAGAGGCCCCAGTAAAGACGTTACAGAACTGCTGTATTTAAAGCACAACTCTCTTCTGCACAGTTTCCCTGATATCGATATGGCTGCCCCCCCCCGTCATTGTCGTTTCTGTGGAGAGATCATTTTCTCAAATAAAACTCAGAAATAACGACCTAAGAAGCATTAGGCTCTCAGTCTGCTTTTGAACACCTGAGAAAGCTCCACTCATTGCACTGGTGCCATCATAGCCTTGACCACGGTATTTGTTCGCTGATATCCCCTCGTGGGGCGGCAGGTAGCCTAGTGGTTAGAGCGTTGGACTAGTAACTGAAAGGTTGCAAGAATGAATCCCCGAGCTGACAAGGTAAAAATCGGTTGTTCTGACCCTGAGCAAGGGAGTTAATCCACTGTTCCTAGGTCGTCATTGAAAATAAGAATTTGTTCTTAACTGACTTGCCTAGTTAAATAAAGCTAATATATATATATATATTTCACTTTTTCGGTCACATTCCTGAAGCCCAAGAGTAGTACTTGTTTAAATTCAAAAGGATTATAAATTACTTTTGGAGGGTTACTGTAAAAATTATTTATTCCATTTAAAAAAGATATCGATGACAGGCGCATGGGACCCCAGAGCTCGTGGGCCAATCCCAACTTGCGGGGGTGTCCGGTACGCCAGTGAACAGAGCCCAGATAGTTTATTCACCAGCTTCTCTCTATCCGTTGTTATTTTTTTCTTTTCAAATCTCTGGGTTCGAGTTCAGGCTCAGTCGCAGCCGGCTGCGACCGGGAGGTCCATGGGGCGACGCACAATTGGCCTAGCGTCGTCCGGGTTAGGGAGGGCTTGGCCGGTAGGGACATCCCTGTCTCATCGCGCACTAGCGACTCCTGTGGGGTGCCGGGCGCAGTGCATGCTAACCAGGCAACCAGGCACGGTGTTTCCTCCGACACATTGGTGCGACTGGCTCCCGGGTTGGATGCGCACTGTGTTAAGAAGCAGTGCGGCTTGGTTGGGTTTCGGAGGACGCATAGCTTTCAACCGTCGTCTCTCCCGAGCCCGTATGGGAGTTGTAGCGATGAGACAAGATAGTAACTACTAACAATTGGATACCACAAAATTAGGGAGAAAGGGGAGTAAAAAATTTAATTAAAATAAAGTTATTTCAAAACCTTCCAGCTCTCAAAATATCTTCTCCATGGCAAGCCAGATATCTTTTCAGAATAAAAATAAATAAAAACTAACACATGGGAACACATCCCATCCTTAAATATGCACTAAAAATAAAGATGTACAGTTGAAGTCGGAAGTTTACATAGGTTGGAGTCATTAAAACACGTTTTTCAACCACTCCACAAATGTATCATTAACAAACTATAGTTTTGGCAAGTCGGTTAGGACAGCTACTTTGTGCATGGCACAAGTCATTTTTCCAACAATTGTTTACAGACAGATTATTTCACTTAAAATTCACTGTATCACAATTCCAGTGGGTCAGAAGTTTACATACACAAACTTGACTGTGCCTTTAAACAGCTTGGAAAAATTCCAGAAAATGATGTCATGGCTTTAGGAGCTTCTGATAGGCTAATTGACATATTTTGGGTCAATTGGAGGTGTACCTGTGAATGTATTTCAAGGCCTTACCTTCAAACTCAGTGCCTCTTTGCTTGACATCATGGGAAAATCAAAAGAAATCAGCCAAGACCTCAGAAAAAAATTGCAGGACAACAGCAAAGGACCTTGTGAAAATGCTGTAGGAAACAGGCACAAAAGTATCGATATCCACAATAAAAAGAGTCCTATAGCGACATAACCTGAAAGGCCACTCAGCAAGGAAGAAGCCACTGCTCCAAAACTGCCATAAAAAAGCCAGACAGTACAGCCAGACATGTACAGTTTGCAACTGAACATGGGGACAAAGATCGTACTTTTTGAAGAAATGTCCTCTGGTCTGATGAAACAAAAATAGAACTGTTTGGCCATAATGACCATCGTTATGTTCGGAGGAAAAAGGGGTAGGCTTGCAAGCCGAAGAACCCCATCCCAACAGTGAAGCACGGGGTTGGCAGCATCATGTTGTGGGGGTGCTTTGCTGCAGGAGGGACTGGTGCACTTCACAAAATAGATGGCACCATGAGGGAGGACAATTATGTGGATATATTGAAGCAACATCTCAAGACATCAGTCAGGAAGTTCAAGCTTGGTCGCGAATGGGTCTTCCAAATGGACAATGACCCCAAGCATACTTCTGGGGCGGCAGGGTAGCCTAGTGGTTAGAGCGTTGGACTAGTAACCGAAAGGTTGCAAGTTCGAATCCCCAAGCTGACAAGGTACAAATCTGTCGTTCTGCCCCTGAACAGGCAGTTAACCCACTGTTCCTAGGCCGTCATTGAAAATAAGAATTTGTTCTTAACTGACTTGCCTGGTAAAATAAAAAAAATAAAAAACTTGTGGCAAAATGGCTTAAGGACAACAAAGTCAAGGTATTGGAGTGGCCATCACAAAGCCCTGACCTCAATCCTATAGAAAATGTGGAGGCAGAACTGAAAAAGCATGTGCGAGCAAGGAAGACTAAAAACCTGACTCAGTTACACCAGCTCTGTCAGGAGGAATTCACCCAACTGCTTGTGGAAGGCTACCCAAAACGTTTGACCCAAGTTAAACAATTTAAAGGTAATGCTTCTGACCCACTGGGAATGTGATGAAATAAATAAAAAGCTGAAATAAATAATTCTCTCTACTATTATTCTGACATTTCACATTCTAAAAATAAAGTGGTGATCCTAACTGTCCTAGGCAGGGAATTTTTACTCTGATTAAATGTCAGGAATTGTGAAAAACGGAGTTTAAATGTATTTGGCTAAGGTGTATGTAAACTTCCGACCCCAACTGTACTTGTCTATTTGTGTTTCAGAGTAGCCATTGATGCACTGTTAATGTTTGTCTCTAAAGTAGCCGGTGTCGTGCAGATGTTTAGTATTTCACGCCCTCAAAGCCTAACCCAAGGCCCAAATCAAAAATAAAACAGAATTAGTCAACATGGGCTCCTGGGCAAGCACTAGTCTAGCATACATACGTGTGTGTGTGTGTGTGTGTGTGTGTGTGTGTGTGTGTGTGTGTGTGTGTGTGTGTGTGTGTGTGTGTGTGTGTGTGTGTGTGTGTGTGTGTGTGTGTGTGTGTGTGTGTGTGTGTGTGTGTGTGTGTGTGTGTGTGAGCATGCACATGTGTTTACCTTGGGTGGTTTGAAGGGGTAGTCTGGTGTAAAGGCGATATCTAGGAAGAAGACCCCTCCCTCGTACACAGAGCCTGGTGGCCCCAGGATGGTGGATCTCCACTCATAGATGTTGTCTCCTTTCGGACCAGCACTGCAAGGGCACAGAAGAAAGAAATGCAATATACAGAATGTATTTAGAAAGCAGGACATTACATTTTAATTCTGTAACTCAATTCCTGATTCAGCAGTGTGTGTGTTGTGAAAGATAAAGAGAGAAGAAGCCTGAATGATCTCTCTCTTATTATCAACAAAACTATTCCGTATAACTCCTTTTTACCAGATACATGCCCATGTCATCTCTATGCAGTTATCTATTTACACACACACACACACACACACACACACACACACACACACACACACACACACACACACACACACACACACACACACACACACACACACACACACACACACACACACACACACACACACACACACACACACACACACACACACACACACACACACACACACACACACACAGCCCTCCCTGTAGTACTTGAGAACTACAGTGTAGACTAGAGAGCAGCTGGCTGCTGCCGAGTCTCATTGTTACGTTTCCTCCTCCTACACGTAGTGGAGAGGACTAATAATCAAATCCTATTTTAGAAAGAGAGCGATGGCGAGAGAGGTGGGCCAAAGCAGCGGAAAGAGAGCGAGAGGGGAGGCATTAATGCAATGCGAGTGAGTGTATCACTAAAGCTGTTCATTTGAAACTCTAGTCCGTAGTAAAGAGGTAGGCCTCTGTATTTTCTGTCTTGCTCATTTTGGACACAGTGAGGAATTGTGGGAAACAAGTTGAAAGAAAGAAAGAAAGAAAGAAAGAGAGAGAGAAAGAAAGAGAGAAAGAAAGAAAGAGAGAGAGTGTGCCTCCAGGAGACAGACAGCTTGGCAGTAGTAAATAGTTTTGGTCGTGGTCACGGTCTAGGCTGTTGTTGCACAACATGACTTAGTGGTTAGGAGAGATCTATGTTTGTGGGTCAAATCAACCCATTGCTATAGGTGGTTGAGACAGACGTTCCACATGGCACTCTCTCCTAGTCCTCTTATGGTTGGCTAAAATAGTGATTTTCTCCCCTCTCTTCCCACAGTAAGTCTCTAAGCTACAGACCGCATCTGGATATGTTTAGAGCACCAACAGCAACACCCATGTATAACCCAGGCTTGTGGAACCACTGGTTCCCTATCCAGTAACAAAGAAGTACTGTGCTCTATCAATGTTTATGACCTGTCCTCACTCCAGAACCATAGTGGGATGTAAAAGCATAACGCACCATAAAAGTATAAATGGTGTAGAAACAGGCCTCACTGATATCAGAGACGGTTGATGATGTAATATTACTATCACAAAGACAGTCTTTTTTTTCTGCCAGGGCTTCCTCATCCCTCACTCTCCCTACCTTCTCCCCCTGCCCCTCCCTCCCCTATAACATCACACAGTACCCCCGCCCCCCCACCCATCCTCCCTCATCGCTCACGGCAGTTCCTGATTATTTTTTTACTCAGGCGGCAGCTGGGCATCACACGCAAAAAAACAGGAACTATCACAGACGGCTGCAGGGATTGGACAATCCCTCACTACAGCGATGCTTCCTCACTACAGAGATGAGCGCTGAAATGCGCTGGTAGCAGTATGGATAGAGGAGATGTCCCAGACAGTCAGAGGGAAGTGTTGTATGACAAGAGGATATCCCTGACACCACTACCTCTCCTGTTGCGGGAGGGGAATGTAGAAAGAGAAGAGAGTGTCAGAGAGCGAGAGTGAGGCAGAAGAAGAAGGCATGGCGAGCTGTATGCCAGCTGTACTCCAGTTCTCACTAACCTAGCACTTAGAAGAGACGTGTGCTCATTGGATACATGCCCATATCTAAAAGTAGCTACAGCTATATCTTACACTAGCACACTTCGTACTATCCAGAGAAGGCCTAAGGATTCATAAAAATGTACATATATTTCTATTTCATTTCATCTTCACAATTACTTGAATGATCTAATTTTACTCCTTAGTTTGTGTTAAAAAGAGAAGGGTTAATACTAAAGAGATTAAATATCCAATCAGGATTTTATTTTGTGGTCTCTGGGTATAAAAATCTAGCTAGCTCAGCCAGCCATTGAATAGGCCTTCAGAAGCTGGATAGAAGGCCTCTGCCATTCAACTGTATTAAAGCAGAATTTGAGTGACAGTAGAATGAACCAATTACATTTTGACTTGCAATGGTTGGGACTGTTTAAAAAAAAGAAGGGGGGGAAAAGGAAGAGGTGTATTGTCTAGGCCTTCTCAATCACATGATCATCATCTGGGGAGTGACACTGTTGTTGTTAGCTGGCTCTCTGAAAATAATGACTGAAACACTGTTGTTACAGCTCTCTTGGTGTTAGCGAGCTCTGAAAATAATGACTGAAACACTGTTGTTACAGCTCTCTTGGTGTTAGCGAGCTCTGAAAATAATGACTGAAACACTGTTGTTACAGCTCTCTTGGTGTTAGGGAGCTCTGAAAATAATGACTGAAACACTGTTGTTACAGCTCCCTTGGTGTTAGCGAGCTCTGAAAATAATGACTGAAACACTGTTGTTACAGCTCTCTTGGTGTTAGCGAGCTCTGAAAATAATGACTGAAACGTTGTTGTTACAGCTCCCTTGTTAGCTGGCTCTCTGAAAATATTGACTGAAACATTGTTGTTGTTACAGCTCCCATGATAGCTGGCTCTCTGAAAATAATGACTGAAACATTGTTGTTGTTACAGCTCCCTTGTTAGCTGGCTCTCTGAAAATATTGACTGAAACATTGTTGTTGTTACAGCTCCCATGATAGCTGGCTCTCTGAAAATAATGACTGAAACATTGTTGTTGTTACAGCTCCCTTGTTAGCTGGCTCTCTGAAAATAATGACTGAAACACGGTTGTTGTTACAGCTCTCTTAGTGTTAGCAAGCTCTGAAAATAATGACTGAAACACGATTGTTGTTACAGCTCCCTTGGTGTTAGTGAGCTCTGAAAATAATGACTGAAACACGGTTGTTGTTACAGCTCTCTTAGTGTTAGCAAGCTCTGAAAATAATGACTGAAACATTGTTGTTGTTACAGCTCCCTTGTTAGCTGGCTCTCTGAAAATATTGACTGAAACATTGTTTTTGTTACAGCTCCCATGATAGCTGGCTCTCTGAAAATAATGACTGAAACATTGTTGTTGTTACAGCTCCCTTGTTAGCTGGCTCTCTGAAAATAATGACTGAAACACGGTTGTTGTTACAGCTCTCTTAGTGTTAGCAAGCTCTGAAAATAATGACTGAAACACGATTGTTGTTACAGCTCCCTTGGTGTTAGTGAGCTCTGAAAATAATGACTGAAACACGGTTGTTGTTACAGCTCTCTTAGTGTTAGCAAGCTCTGAAAATAATGACTGAAACACGATTGTTGTTACAGCTCCCTTGGTGTTAGTGAGCTCTGAAAATAATGACTGAAACACGGTTGTTGTTACAGCTCCCTTGATAGCTAGCTCTCTGAAAATAATGACTGAAACACTTACATTTAAACTTTAGATCACCGGTTAGTGGGATGAACGTGATTTTATTTTTTTTAATCAGCCGGGTCTATGTGTTTGAACAAAAGTGTCTCTCCTTCAGTGCCATGGAGAACACGGATATTATGGTAGCAGTCCTTTCAGCACCATGAGCCTGTCACCTTTGATGTGACACTGTTGTTGTTGCTATTGGTGACAGTGTGATAGTGGTGTTAGCCAATCTTGGTTTGTGTAAACAGTGTGTTTTGTTAGCTGGTCGTATTATTTTATACGGTGTGTGTGTGTGTGTGTGTGTGTGTGTGTGTGTGTGTGTGTGTGTGTGTGTGTGTGTGTGTGTGTGTGTGTGTGTGTGTGTGTGTGTGTGTGTGTGTGTGTGTGTGTGTGTGTGTGTGTGTGTGTGTGTGTGTGTGTGTGTGTGTGTGTGACAGCCCGAAGCACAGCCAGGCCTGTTTGAATCATTTATCATGTCATCACTAGAAATAGAATGGCCCGACTACAGAAGATGTGATGTCGGGCGCATTAAGTGATGCTACATTTCTGTTATTTTCTTGATTCCTTACTTGTTTTCATCCCTCTGAAGTCCTAGGTCCTATAGTCACGGTTCACCACTGCTATTCATGGAGTGTTATATTATATGTGAAGTGTTGTGTGTTTTTAGGCTCAAGGGTTACTTCATGGATGGCAACAAATCACAAGGGAATAACAAATCACAAAGGAGCATATCCTGAGTGCCTACCCTGCATAACTCCATGAGAGAGGATGACACACCAGCAGACAGACAGACAGACAGACACACACACAGACTGTGGGAGTACAGCAGTATTACCATGTACTTATACTCCATGGAAAGCTAATCCCTCCCATTCCAGATTATGGGCTAACTGGATTATACCTGCCTATGGATATATGATATTGTACCAGCTAGCTACCTCAGCACAGAGACACATTGCAAACCCAATCCCTACACCTGTCAGTTATCGCTCTCCTCTCCCCCTACTCCACCCCCCACTCTCCTCTCCCTTGCTCTCACCTCTCACCTTGTTTCACTGACACATTGATTAACCTTAATATTAACCGTGACCTTGTGATTGTGGTTCAATCATCCCTGTGATTGCTATGACCTTTGACCTGGTCTAACCTAATAAAATGTCCATCCAGATTGGAATGCCATTACTCAGATTCTACATCGATCTCTTTGATGTCAATCATCATCAAAAGAGGGAACCTACAAGGTGGTTATTATTGACTGGTCAACGTGAATTGGTTACATCGTCTTTCATTGGTGTCATAAACGCCTTGATGATGCTTCAGTTAGAGCAGGTCTAGCCTGAGGACCATAAGTAAACCAATCATCAACGCATGCACACACACACACACACACACACACACACACACACACACACACACACACACACACACACACACACACACACACACACACACACACACACACACACACACACACACACACACACACACACACACACACACACACACACACACACACACACCAACACACCAACACGAGGATTATTATAGTGAACAATCAGCAACACCATCATTGAGTCTCCTTCATAATAAAGCATCAGCTTGAGGTCACTGTTAAAGGCCCAGAAAGAGGATAAAACACCCAAATCCCTCCGAGAGAAAAGCTATTTTCAGTCTTTTGTTCCTTCCAGCTAAAAGGCCTGTGTCTGCTTGTTATTGGTCTTTATGTGTCCTCATTTGGCCAGCTAATTGCTCACAATGCACAGATCCTCAGGAGCAAAATGCTGGCTGGGAAGAGGGGGAAGAAAGGGGATAGGAGTTGGGAGAGAGAGAGCGAGCGAGCGAGATAAGGGAGAAAGAAAGAGATCTGATGCCCTTTGACCTTTCAATGAGCAGTAAACCAATTGTGTCCCCATTGTCTTGGGCCCCATTGCCGACCAACCCATCCCTGGAGAATGTGTGTGTGTGCGCGCGTTCCGTGATTGGAATAAATACTGAATTGCTAACAGTCATGCATCAATGGTTTGTAATTTGGTTCATAACTTCCACTTGTATGACATCCGCCAATGTAATTATTGTAAACAGATCATGTGGAAATCAAGTGACAACTTTATTAGTTACATATTGCAGACAGTATCAGCCAGACACACGCTTACTCAACTTACCCCCATATAAAGAGAGAATTATCAACTTCAATCATCAGAAGGGAATAAAATCAACTATTTTGCTTTGTGAATTATTTGGTATGACAAGATCTAGACATTTAAAAAGGTAATTTCCCATTGAGTCGACATATGCAGGTTTAACTATGAATGTGGTCTTTGGAAGCGTGATAACATTGCGTTTTTTTCCCAGCTATGCACGTTTTAAAGACAATCGGATTGAATCTGGCCCACTTTCGGGTAACTCTCTTAGTGCAGTCACAAGCTTCATAACCATCAACCTTCTCTTTTTCTCCTCCTGCTCCTCCCCTGAACGACATCAAAAGAGAGTCTGTCTGCGTCTCTCCATTTCTGTCTCTGTCGTCTGGGTTATGTTTAAAAACGCCCTAGCTACAGCAGCCCATTATCCCTCGGGAATATTTTGCTGCTCTGTAAATAAATAGACAAGAAGCTCCCAGTCCAGGTTATTACCTGCACCCCAAGCTTCCCCAGTGATCACTTGAGTGATGATAACCTCTCAGGTTGCCATTACTACACAGAACGGGTAATTCATTAACATTAACGTGTAGGTGTTAAAACACTAACAGTGAGCAATAAAACAGACTGCAGAGAAGAGAGTGGGAGTCAGAGGAAGAGAGGGAATCAGAGGAAGACAGAGAGAAAGATTGGAGAACAGGAGATGTCAACACACACACACACACACACACACACACACACACACACACACACACACACACACACACACACACACACACACACACACACACACACACACACACACACACACACACACACACACACACACACACACACACACACACACACACAAAGGAAGAGAGATCAACTGGAGCACAGCTGTCTGACCGCCTACTTAACCATAGGGAGTGAAGATGAGTTTGAGGCAGACCGGGTGGACCAGGGTCCCTAGGGTTTAGAGCTGAGCGGACGTGTGGAGACAGACAGTGATCTGAGGAGGACGTCAAATCAAACAGCTTGAATGTAGAGTATTCTACACTCTTTATTGGTTCCACAACTACCATTGTTCTGTAAGGAGACTCTATAGCAATCCCTATCCAGCAACACGCACACAAACGGTCTCCAAGCTCTCAAATCTCATACACACTTCAAAAACCATTGTAAAAGCTATATAAAAGTGCTCCTTCCTACGCAGCGTAACATCAGTGAGAGCAAAGCCAGAGCCATGATTCCTGCTACTTCATTTGGAATTTTAAAACATTGTTTGATAAAATATTGAATTGGGCCTTTACTACTGTAGCCCATAGAAATGCATTGAATAACACATTCATAAATGGCAAAACAGACATTCCTTATGATTTATTTTTTGGTTTTGAAGTGTCTGTCCTTTATCATATCATACTTCCATAAAAAATGTAACCTGTATCGGGTTACCTTCAGATGAGTCCCGCAAAACGGACGACACCATCATGTTCGTGAGAGTCTCCCCTTTCCATAGTGGGATCATGTTAGTTCGTATCCCAAATGGTTCGGAGACTACAGGCAGATGTTGGCGCATCTGCGAGTCAGACATTCAGACGCCCGTTTGGACACAACAGACGCCCGTTCGGACACTACAACACATTTTTGATGGATTTTTGGGTTGTCTCCTGGTCTAACAAACAGCGCTGTAGGCGGATGCAGTGGATGGAGCCAATACAAAAAAAACACATCTCTATCTTAAAATAGATATTTGTGGATTTTTGTATTATGTCAATCGACTCTAGAGGTTTTAACTGCAACACTCAAGTAATGATGCAGCCAGGCAAGTCAAAAGTAATGATGCAGCCAGGCAAGTCAAAAGAAATGATGCAGCCAGGCAAGTCAAAAGTAATGATGCAGCCAGGCAAGTCAAAAGTAATGATGCAGCCAGGCAAGTCAAAAGAAATGATGCAGCCAGGCAAGTCAAAAGAAATGATGCAGCCAGGCAAGTCAAAAGAAATGATGCAGCCAGGCAAGTCAAAAGAAATGATGCAGCCAGGCAAGTCAAAAGCAATGATGCAGCCAGGCAAGTCAAAAGTAATGATGCAGCCAGGCAAGTCAAAAGAAATGATGCAGCCAGGCAAGTCAAAAGAAATGATGCAGCCAGGCAAGTCAAAAGAAATGATGCAGCCAGGCAAGTCAAAAGTAATGATGCAGCCAGGCAAGTCAAAAGTAATGATGCAGCCAGGCAAGTCAAAAGAAATGATGCAGCCAGGCAAGTCAAAAGAAATGATGCAGCCAGGCAAGTCAAAAGAAATGATGCAGCCAGGCAAGTCAAAAGAAATGATGCAGCCAGGCAAGTCAAAAGAAATGATGCAGCCAGGCAAGTCAAAAGTGATGCAGCCAGGCAAGTCAAAAGAAATGATGCAGCCAGGCAAGTCAAAAGAAATGATGCAGCCAGGCAAGTCAAAAGTAATGATGCAGCCAGGCAAGTCAAAAGAAATGATGCAGCCAGGCAAGTCAAAAGAAATGATGCAGCCAGGCAAGTCAAAAGAAATGATGCAGCCAGGCAAGTCAAAAGAAATGATGCAGCCAGGCAAGTCAAAAGAAATGATGCAGCCAGGCAAGTCAAAAGAAATGATGCAGCCAGGCAAGTCAAAAGAAATGATGCAGCCAGGCAAGTCAAAAGAAATGATGCAGCCAGGCAAGTCAAAAGAAATGATGCAGCCAGGCAAGTCAAAGTAATGATGCAGCCAGGCAAGTCAAAAGTAATGATGCAGCCAGGCAAGTCAAAATTATTGATGCAGCCAGGCAAGTCAAAGTAATGATGCAGCCAGGCAAGTCAAAGTAATGATGCAGCCAGGCAAGTCAAAGTAATGATGCAGCCAGGCAAGTCAAAGTATTGATGCAGCCAGGCAAGTCAAAATAATGATGCAGCCAGGCAAGTCAAAATAAATGATGCAGCCAGGCAAGTCAAAATTATTGATGCAGCCAGGCAAGTCAAAATTATTGATGCAGCCAGGCAAGTCAATAATATGCGAGAACTGGCCCCTCTGGTTGTTCACAGATCCCAAGGAGAAGGATAGGGAGAGAGGGTGGCATTTCTCTCATCTCCACACTGTGCACACACAGCAATGTGTGTGTATGTGTATGTGTTTGTGTGTGTGTGTGTTAGTCCATGTGCTGTGTGTGGAAGGGGGAGAGCTGGCGGCACAAGACCAGGCAGCCAGACCTGCAGACTCAGCGGTTGTGAGAATTTCCAGAGGAGCTTGTTACTTCTCACTAATTAGTCTACAAGGACTTAGCTTCTGATTACCGGCCCTGTTAAATAAAGGTTCAATAAAAAACTACAATTCTAGCCAAATAAATAAACAAATACATAATAATATATGCCATTTAGCAGATGCTTTTATCCAATGCGACTTAGTCATGCATGCATACATTTTACATATGGATGGTTTCCGGGAATCGAACCCACTACCCTGGCGTTCAAAGAGCCATGCTCTACCAACAAAGCTAATGTGAAATGGCTGCTGGTCCCTGAAGTGACAGGGTTGGAGGACCCTGATCACAGAGATTCTCCACCTTTCCTCTGTTCTCCCGTTCTCCCTCTCAGTGCCAGCTGTGAAAGAGCAGGGGAGGACAGACACCTGAAATAAAAGCCCTAGCAGGAAGCTGATATCCTGTCTTTGTGAGGGGAGCAAGGCCACAGGCGTGTGTCTGCACTGACTCCATGCCAGAATTGTAATGGAATACTACCCTGGCCAGTGTTTGCATTGGAAGCTATTTGTCCGGGTGCCAACAGTTCACTGTTTACAGTTTACACACATGAGCAGCAGAGCCAGTCTGAGACTCTCAGTGCCTGGAGGGTCCAGGCCACACACATTTGACGTACACATGCTTGTAATGCATAATGCTTCAAAACTAATTACACCTGTCAGCTTTAAGTAAAGTATTACTACTTTTATTAACAATGCCTCTGGGAGGAGACAGAGAGGAGGATAGAAGGAGGAGGAGACAGAGGAGGATAGAAGGAGGAGACAGAGAGGAGGATAGAAGGAGGAGACAGGAGGATAGAAGGAGGTGGAGACAGAGGAGGTGAAAGAGAGACAGAGAGGAGACTTTAGAGGAGGTGAAGGAGAGGTGGTGAAGGAGAGGATGAGTGCTTTGAAGAGTAGCCCACCACTGATTTACACCCATCCATTAGCTGCTCTTAAAACAGCATCCTCCTCCTGAAACGGCCCGGAGAGATCAGCCCATTCAGGGTTACTAGGGTTTAAAGGGGAAGTGTAGCAGCATAAAGGGCACATTAAGAATTCAACAGCCCGGTTATTGAATCATTTAATCCTATCACAGCCATGTCAGCTGGAAAGCTAAACCTAGGCAGGCATGGAGACAATGAATCAGCCATTTACATTGTGGAGGAGGACAGTCTCATGAGAATGATCTATTGACCAGAGACTAGAGAGAATCCTGGCAGTTTCCACTTTGTGTGTCCTGGTAGGAACGTATCCTATAAGGTCAATACAGCTGCAGCTGGTGGAAAAGTGACCTCTGCCCAGACACTCTACAGCAAAACTACAGTACTTTGACAAACACAGGGCAGAACCTTGAAACATTGCTCCCCATTGATATGAGTGGTTTTATTCATGTTAGAAAGCAAAGCAGCGAAAGAGGCTGGAGCTGCCAGTGGTATCTGGGAGGAAGAGATTGGATACTGTAGGTTGGAACACAGGCTCCGAACAATAAGAAGTACATCATAATTCCCAGTCGGCTGACTGGAGCACATTACAGGGTGATCTGGAGAATGCTGTGAAGTCTATTTCTACAGCACGACATTAACGCTGTGAAGTCTATTTCTACAGCACGACAGTAACGCTGTGAAGTCTATTTCTACAGTACGACTGAGTAACACTGTGAAGTCTATTTCTACAGCACGACATTAACGCTGTGAAGTCTATTTCTACAGCACGACATTAACGCTGTGAAGTCTATTTCTACAGCACGACATTAACGCTGTGAAGTCTATTTCTACAGTACGCCAGTAACACTGTGAAGTCTATTTCTACAGTACGACAGTAACACTGTGAAGTCTATTTCTACAGTACGACAGTAACACTGTGAAGTCTATTTCTACAGTACGACAGTAACACTGTGAAGTCTATTTCTACAGTACGACAGTAACACTGTGAAGTCTATTTCTACAGTACGACAGTAACACTGTGAAGTCTATTTCTACAGTACGACTGAGTAACACTGTGAGGTTTATCATTTCTGAGTGTATTCAGGCCCTCTGAGCACTATTGCTAAAACCACATCAGTTTAAGAACTCGGTTCACTAAGAAAACAGTGTAATGAATTTCCTCCTCTTCTTCCGAAGAGGAGAGGCGAGACGGATCAGAGGACCAATATGCGGCGTGGTAAGTGTCCATGGTTCTTTTTAATACGTTAAGTCACACATGAACAACTGACTACAAAAAACAAGAAATGTGAAAACTCAAAACAGTCCTATCTGGTGCAAAGACAGAGACAGGAACAATCACCCACCAACACACAGTGAAACCCAGGCTACCTAAGTATGATTCTCAATCAGAGACAACTAATGACACCTGCCTCTGATTGAGAACCATACTAGGCCGAAACATAGAAATACCCAAATCATACAAAAACAAACATAGACTGCCCACCCAGCTCACGCCCTGACCATACTAACTAAATACAAAACACAGGAAATAAAGGTCAGAACGTGACAAACAGACCTGGTACTCCTTTGTATAGTTGTTATTGTTTGTTATTAAAAACATATTTGGGGTACTTTATACCCCCTTTTCCCTCCCTAATTTCGTGATATCCAATTGGTAGTTAGTCTTGTCCGTACGGCAGTTGCAGCGATGGGATTCGGGGGAAGCGAAGGTCGAGAGCCATGTGTCGTCTGAATCACGACCCTGCCAAGCCACACTGCTTCTTGACACAATGCTCGCCTAACCTGGAAGCCAGGCGCACGAATGTGTCGGAGGAAACGCCGTACAGCTGGCGACCAAAGTAAGCGTGCATTGGCCCGACCACTACGAGTCGCTAGAGTGCGATGGGACAAGGACATCCCAACCGGCCAAACCCTCCCCTAACCTAGACAACACTGGGCCAATTGTGCGCCACCTCATGGGTCTCCCGGTCGTGGCCGGCTGCGACACAGCCCGGGATCGAACCCACATCTGTAATGATGTCTCTAGCACTGCGATGCTGAGCCTTAGACTGCTGCACCACTCAGGAAGCTGTAGCCATGTTATTTTTACTCATTATTTTGTATTATTCCTTGTGTCACTATTTCTATTTTATCTTTAGCTCGGCATTGTTTGATAGGACCCCAGTAACTAAGCATTTCACTGTTAGTCTACGCCTGTTGTTTACAAAGCATGTGACAATTAGAATTCTATTTGATTTGATCTGCAGCATACCACCCTACATCCCACTGCTGGTTTCCTTTTGAAGCTAAGCAGGGTTGGTCCTGGTTGGTCTCTGGATGGAAGACCAGATGTTTCTGGAAGTGGTGTTGAATGACCAGTAGGAGGCACCCTTTTCTCTGGTCGAAAAAATATATCCCAATGACCCCAGGGCAGTGATTGGGGACATTGCCCTGTGTAGGGTGCCGTCTTTCGGATGGGATGTTAAACGGGTGTCCTGACTCTCTGTGGTCACTAAAAATCCCATGACACTTATCGTAAGAGTAAGGGTTAACCCTGGTGTCCTGGCTGAATTCCCAATCTGGCCCTCATACCATCACGGTCACCTAATCATCCCCAGTTTACAATTGGCTCACCCCCCCCCCCCCTCCCCTCTCAGTCAACATAACAGGTAAAATAATGGTTAAATAATAAAAGTGTCTCTACTGTGCATTCCCTCCAGCTTGCTCTCTGGCCCACGAGCCATATTTTATGTCAATAACATTCTCAGGTATGTACACAGTACAGGGACATTGCTGGCATTGGTCGGCCGGGAGGCAGCAAGCCTCTGTCCACCTCCCCTCACAACTGGTTAGTTGAGTACAGCTGTAACAACAACAGAAGGCAGATATAGAGAGAGATGGCTAGCCAGGACAGCTTTAGTCATCTGGCTGTGTGTTTATCACTGTGATGACAGAGGAGATATTGGCTGTTAAAGCCAGTGAAGAAGCCAAATAGTTGACACAACAAAAATGGCTCTACAATTTTAGACTACTATAATATTAAGTGTGCCATGTTAACTTTTCTCTACCCCTATCTGTTCTTGTTTCCTCAATACACACTTATACAAGGAGACAGTATAAGCCAAACATGACTCTGTCGGTAATAAAATGATGATGTGTGTGTCCAAGGACTACCAAAGGATACTGCAGGCAGCCTGTTAATGAGGAGCTAATCACTCACCCAACACAGAGACATGAGCATCTCGCATAACAACACTGGTGACCTCAGTCACATAACTCCCCCTCATCAGAGCCAGGCTTAATCAGCTGTGTCTAATGTCAGAAGAGACAAAGACAAAAAGGCAAGCAAGGAGATTGGTGAATTGGAAAGGATAATGGTGAACTGAGGCTCTGCAGTGTGTGAGTGTGGGGGAAGAGGCACAGAGGGGAATGAAGAGGATGCGAGAGATAAGATAAAGACCTGTAGAGTGTCTGTGAAAAGAGAAGAGCAAAGAAGGGAAAGGCCCTCCACCCAGCTGAGGTTGCCGTGACTTTTAGTTTTGAGATTGAGGATAATTAGATCCACAGTGTGAGCTCAATCCAGGGCCTCTCAGCTTCTGTGGACCAGATGGGAGTGTAATTAATAAATTCATTAATCTCTCCCTTCCTCCTATTGAATGGGCTTTATTAGCATGGGAAACATATGTTTTCATTGCCAAAGCAAGTGAAATAGATAAACAAATGTTAAATAAACTACAATTTTGTACAGTAAACATTACCCTCACAACAGTTTCAAAGGAATAGAGACATTTCAAATGTCATTATGGCTACATACAGTGTTGTAACAATGTAGAAAAGGGAAAAGAAATAAACATACACTGAGAGGAGGAAATGCAGCATAAATATATACGGTGCATTCGTAAACTATTCAGACCCCTTCCCCTTTTCCACATTCCGTTACATTACAGCATTATTCTAAGGCTTTGGCCTGAATGCCAAGCATCACGTCTGGAGGAAACCTGGCACCATCCCTACGGTGAAGCACGGTGGTGGCAGCATCATGCTGTGGGGATGTTTTTCAGCAGTAGGGCTTGGGAGACTAGTCAGGACCAAGGCAAAGATGAACAGAGCAAAGTACAGAGAGATCCTTGATGAAAACCTGCTCCAGAGTGCTCAGGACCTCAGACTGGGGTGAAGGTTCACCTTCCAACAGGACAATGACCCTAAGCACACAGCAAGACAATGCAGGAGTGGCTTCGGGACAAGTCTCAATGTCCTTGAGTGGCCCAGCCAGAGCCCGGACTTGAATCCGATTGACCATCTCTGGAGAGACTTGAAAATAGCTGTTCAGCGACACTCCCCATCCAATCTGACAGTGCTTGAGAGGATCTACAAAAAAGAATGGGAGAAACTCTCCATATACAGGTGTGCCAAGCTTGTAGCATCATACCCAAGAAGACTCAAGGCTGTAATCGCTGCCAAAGGAGCTTCAACAAAGTACTGAGGAAAGGGTCTGAATACTTATGTAAATGTGATATTTCAAATAATCATTTTTAAGAAGTTAGCACAAAAAAAAGAATAACCTGTATATGCTTTGTAATTATGGGGTATTGTGTTTAGATTGAAGAGGGGATTTTTTTTAGAATAAGGCTGTAACAGGCTGTTACAGCCTTTTAGAATAAGGCTGTAATTTTAGAATAAGGCTGTAACATAACAAAATGTGGAAAAAGTCAAGGGGTCTGAATACTTTCCGAATGGGCTGTGTGGTGTCTCTAATGGCCATTTGGCAGGAGTTTAGGAAGTGGAGCTCAGTTTCCAACTCATTTTGTGGGCAGTGTGCACAAAATGTGTGTCTTCTCTTGAGAGCCAGGTCTGTCTACAGAAGCCTCTCTCAATAGCAAGGCTATGCTCACGGAGTCTGTACATAGTCAAAGGTTTCCTTCATTTTGTGTCAGTCACAGTAGTCAGGTTCTCTCTGTTCAGGGCCAAATAGCATAAATACACCTCTGCTGTTTTCAACCAGGATCTCAGCGATCACTGCCTCATTGCCTGCGTCCGTGTTTGTTTAACCCATGTGTAACTCTGTTGTTTTTGTCGCACTGGTTTGCTTTATCTTGGCCAGGTCGCAGTTGTAAATGAGAACTTGTTCTCAACTGGCCTACCTGGTTAAATCATGGTGAAATCAAAAATTCAGGTAACTACCTCATGTAGCTTGTTCAGTGAATGCTAAGAGTGTGCAAAGCTGTCATCAAGGCAAAGGGTGGCTACTTTGAAGAATCTGAAATATATCTTGATTTGTTTAACACTTTTTTGGTTACCACATGATTCCATATGTGTTATTTCATATTTTCTACAATGTAGAATATGGTAAAAATAAAGAAAAACCCTGGAATGAGTAGGTGTGTTCAAACATTTGACTCATACTGTATGTTTTTGCTGTTTGTTCATTTTAGAGCCAAAAAGATTGGAGAAGTGGTTTATCCATACATCTCCTTTTTCCATAGTGTATTTCTGCATTGTTTTAGTGATTCACCATAGTGAAGGCTCAGTGTTTTCTGGGTCTCTATGTTTTTGGGTGGATAGGTTTCTCAATTTCTTTAGGTTTTTGCATTCTTTATCAAACCATTTGTCATTGTTGTTAATTGTCTTAGGTTGTCTGCTTGGAATTTTTAGATTTGAAAGGGAAACTGAAAGGTCAAATATACTGTTTAGGTTTTCTACTACCAAGTTTACACCTTCACTATTACAGGGAAACGTTTTGTCCAGGAAGTTGTCCAAAGGGGATTGAATTTGTTGTTGCCCAATTGTTTTTTAGTAGGTTTCCACACTACTTTCCTTAATTTATAGCATTTTTTAATATTACTCACGATGAGTATTGCTCTGTTCAGGTAGACTGTGCTTTTACGGTGATCTGATGGGGTCAGTGGGCTGACAGTGAACACTCTGAGAGACTCTGGGTTGAGGTCAGTGAAAGTACTACTGCCAAAAGATTTTATTTTATTTTTTTACCTTAATATAAAAAGGCAAGTCAGTTAAGAACAAATTATTATTTACAATGACGGCCTACCCCGGCCAAATCTGGACGACGCTGGGGCAATTGTGCGCCGCCCTATGGGACTCCCAATCATGGCTGGATGTGATGCAGCCTGGATTTAAACCAGGGACTGCAGTGACACCTCTTGCACTGAGATGCAGTGTCTTAGACCACTTCGCCACTCGGGAGATGAGCTATAGGTGTACCTACCGTCGGAGTCCCCTCCACGCCTACCATTGACTATGTACATACCCAGCATGCGACAGAGCTGTAGGAGTTGTGACCCATTTTTGTTGGTTACGCTGTCGGAGTTCTGTCTAGCGGGCCATACGGGGGATGGAATGGTATGCCCCCCCCGCCCCCCAAAAAAGTAGAGGCTAGACGCAAAACATCCCCTTGAACTCTAGACATAAATCACCGATGAGACTATCCATGAAGAGTCATAAAGAACATTTAAAACATGTTGCTGATTTGGGGTGACATATTACTCCCTTTGATGGAATTCTGTTAGAATTCTATAGTAATAACACCCTACCCTCCTGGCTGAGAGAGAGCCTAATGATGTGGAACGTGGAATGCTTAGCATACCATAACAAGAGTAGTTGCACTCCAATACTTCCAAATTGACTGTTTAATTAATCTCCCTTTCTCTCTCGATTTCTCTCTCCCTCTCTGGGTGTCTGATGCCGTCATTTTTACAATGACGTTCTCTTGTTAAAAATGACTAAGTGCTTGAACTTTTAGTCTCCCAGTGGGCTCTGGGATTTCCTTGTTTAGCTTGCCACTGGTTTATTGTTTTAGCCGTAAAAACTCAAAAAATAAGCCCTCAGTAGTCAATAATAGACTCTACTCATTCACTATCTGCAAAGTACACACTCTTCATATTAAATTCTAATACTGACAGTTTTTAATTAAAAAAAGTCACTGTCAGCAGCAGACACTTGATCATGTTGATACAGTATGTGAGGGTGTTCTATTTATACATTTAGACCACTTTCTACCTGAGAGAAGTTGAAAATACTGTTTGGTATGTATAATTACAGTTATTATTTCTTAAAGAACTAATTGACCAACATTGGTTCAATTATTTGAATTATATTTCCTTCAGCGTTTTTTTCAGTGAGCTCAATGCGCTCGTTGTGTCGTTTCTCTAGAGATACATCAGATCAAGCCCGAACTGTGCGATGTTGTAGGGAGTGGTAGTTTCCAACAGCGCAGAATTCTACATAGTTTAGTGCAGAAAACGTGATAGTTAACTACAATGACCATAATCCACTGCACGTCGGTGCGTTTATTTTACGTGTATTTTAAGTGTCGGGCAAACCCAGAGAGAAAAGACAGAAGAATTCTCTATCTAGAGTGGGATGGAAAGAAGTTGCGTCGGGAGGTATCTGTACCTGAAAATACATTTTCTAAGTGAGTGATAGTTGGTATTCAGCAATCATAAAAGTATGCCTTATTTAACTTGAAGAACTACTAAAATTGTGATTTTGTCAGACAGCAGCTCTATAGAGATGAGATGAAGACGTGGAATTAAATAATAAAGTAATCAAATAAAACAATGTTATATACACAACTATTTAAATATTTGATTTAAGTAATGTGAATAAATTATAGTTAATACAGTTGAAGCTGGAAGTTTACATACACATACAACTCAGTTTGTCACAATTCCTGATATTTCATCCTAGTAAAAATTTCCTGTCTTAGGTCAGTTAGGATCAACACTTTACTTCAAGAATGTGAAATATCAGAATAATAGTAGAGAGAATTATTTCTTTCAGCTTTTATTTCTTTCATCACATTTCCAGTGGGTCAGAAGTTTACATACACTCAATTAGCATTTGGTAGCATTGCCTTTAAATGGTTTAACTTGGGTCAAATGTTTTGGGTAGTCTTCCACAAGCTTCCCACAATAAGTTGGGTGAATTCGTCCTGACAGAGCTGGTGTCACTGAGTCAGGTTTATAGGCCTCCTTGCTCACACATGCTTTTTCAGTTCTGCCCACAAATTAGGATTGAGGTCAGGGCTTTGTGATGGCCACTCCAATACCTTGACTTTGTTGTCCTTAAGCCATTTTGCCACAACTTTGGAAGTATGCTTGGGGTCATTGTCCATTTGGAAGACCCATTTGCGACCAAGCTTGAACTTCCTGACTGATGTCTTGAGATGTTGCTTCAATATATCCACATAATTTTCCTCCCTCATGGTGACATCTATTTTGTGAAGTGCACCAGTCCCTCCAGCAGCAAAACGCCTCCACAACATGATTCTGCCACCCCCGTGCTTCATGGTTGGGATGGTGTTCTTCGGTTTGCAAGCCTCCCCCTTTTTACTCCAAACATAACGATGGTCATTATTGCCAAAAGTTATATTTTTGTTTCATCAGACCAGAGGACATTTCTCCAAAAAGTTTTGGAACAGTGGCTTCTTCCTTGCCCATGTGCAGTTGCAAACCACCATTTCTTATGCCGGTTTCAGCTTCCTTGCTGAGCGGCCTTTCAGGTTATGTCGATATAGGACTCGTTTTACTGTGGATATAGATTATTTTCTACCCGTTTTGTCCAGCATCTTCACAAGGTCCTTTGCTGTTGTTCTGGGATTGATTTGCACTTTTCACACCAAAGTACGTTTATCTCTAGGAGACAGAACGCGTCTCTTTCCTGAGCGGTATGACGGCTGCGTGGTCTCATTGTGTTTATATTTGCGTACTGTTGTTTGTACAGATGAACGTGGTACCTTCAGGCATTTTGAAATTGCTCCCAAGGATGAACCAGACTTGTGGATAGTCTTCCAAGATGGCGTAGCAGTCAGGCGTCTTTTGTCTTTGTCTGGTCCCGTGTATATATCTTTTAATATATTTTTTCTTCTTAACCTCAACTTCAACATACTTTCCTGCATCCCACCCCACCCAATGTGGTATGGAACTGGTATTTTCTTTACTTTAGAACCAGAACCCCCAACAGAGGCTAGCCAGCTAACTAGCTACTAGCTAGTAGTCAGCAAGCCACTGCTAGTGGTCATCAGCTAAACTTTAGCCAGGACAACTCCTGCCAGTCTGCACAACGCGATTCAACCCAGAGCTTATTGGACTTCTTTTTCTCCAAAAGCCCCCGATTCCTACCGCAAGCTCTGAACCTCTTCAACTGGGTCATCGCAGCTAGCTAGCTGCTATCTGATTGGCTTCTCCTGGCTAACGTCTCTGTCCTAAAACAGGCACCAATTAGCCTGGAGCTAGCCTATGCTAGGCCCATCTTCCGGCTAGCTGAAGAGATCCATCAGCCACTCCTTGGGCTACAATACCTAGTTTGCCAATTGGCCTGGAACCCTTTTATTGCCAATACGGAGCCCAGCCGATCCATCACGACTGGACTACTGATGTAATCCGCCAGAGGGGCTTTTTCAACAGGCTCCTCCGTCACGATGTCCCCTGAATGCCCACCTGCTAGCTGCAGCCCGCTAGCTGTCTCAAACATACCGGACTGTTAGCTTAATTAAGAGGTCAATCAGCCATATTTTTGGGCCTACTGTACCTATTTTGACAATTGGCCTGGACCCTTTTACTACGCAGACCCCTGCTGATCCATCACGACTGGTCTGCCGACATAACCGTACGAAGGGGCTACAACAGACTTCCTCCGTTGCGACATCCCTCTAAGGCCCTTCTGCTAGCCTGCTATCCCCGGCCCGCTAGCTGTCTGAATCACCATGTCTCCAGGCCACCCAGCTACTCACTGGACCCAATGATCACTCGGCTAGGCATGCCTCTCCATAATATCAATATGCCTTGTCCATTGCTGTTTTGGTTAGTGACTATTGTCTTATTTCACCGTAGAGCCTCCAGCCCTGCTCAATATGCCTCAGCTAGCCCTCTTGTCCCACCTCCCACACATGTGGTGACCTCACCTGGTTTAATTGATGTCTCTAGAGACAATACTGCTCTCATCGTCACTCAATGCCTAGGTTTACCTCCACTGTACTCACATCCTACCATAGCTTTGTCTGTATATTATGCATTGAATCTATTCTACTGCACCAAGAAACCTGCTCCTTTTACTCTCTGTTCCGAATGCACTAGACGAACAGTTCTTATAGCCTTTAACCATACCCTTATCCTACTCCTCCTCTGCTCTTCTGGAGAAATAGAGGTTAATCCAGGCCCTGCAGTGCCTAGCTCCACTCCCATTCCCCAGGCACTCTCATTTGTTGACTTCTGTAACTGCAAAAGCCTTGGTTTCATGCATGTTAACATTTGAAGTCTCCTCCCTAAGTTTGTTTTATTCACTGCCTTAGCACACTCTGCCAACCTGGATGTCCTAGCCATGTCTGAATCCTGGCTTAGGAAGACCACCAAAATCCATGAAATGTCCATCCCTAACTATAACATTTTCCGACAAGATAGAACTGCCAAAGGGGGTGGAGTTTCAATCTACTGCAGAGATAGCCTGCAGAGTTCTGTCTTACTATCCAGGTCTGTGCCACACAATTTGAGCTTCTACTTTTAAAAATCCACCTTTCCAGAAACAAGTTGTGTTTGTGCTGTTAGGTGACCTAAACTGGGACATGCTTAACTTCTTCGGGCTACGGGACAGTATTCGGAAGTTTGGATGAATGAGGTTCCCAAAGTAAATTGCCTGTTACTCAGGCACAAATGCTAGGATAAGCATATAATTGGTAATATTGGATAGAAAACACCCTAAAGTTTCCGAAAATGTCCTTCTGTAGCTCAGTTGGTAGAGCATGGCGCTTGTAACGCCAGGGTAGTGGGTTCGATCCCCGGGACCACCCATACGTAGAATGTATGCACACATGACTGTACGTCGCTTTGGATAAAAGCGTCTGCTAAATGGCATATATTATTATTATATTAAAATAATGTCTGAGTATAACAGAACTGATATGGCAGGCAAAAACCTGAGGACAATCAATCCAGAATTTATTTTTTTCAGCTCACCCTTGATTACTATGGCTGTCAATGGGAATATAAAAGGAATAAATCCCAGATTGCAGTTCCTAGGGCTTCCACTAGAGGTCAACAGTCTTTAGAAAGAGTTTAAGGCTTGTTTTTTAAATGAGCTAGAATTTGTAGTTTTAGTAAGTGGCTCCCATTTTGGCTGTAGTATTTGTGGTGTGTTCCGGTGAGTGCACATACTTCATTACATTCACACATTGTTTGATATGTTTGGAAGACGTTTATTGGTAACTTACGGGGTTCATTTGTATTAATTTTGTACTAGGGAAACCGGTGGATTACAAAAGGACCATTTGTTATGTAGCTTGGACCCTTGTGATTGCAACCAGATGAAGATCTTCAAAAGGTAAGTGATTTATTTTATCGCATTTTTGACTTTCGTGACGTCTCTGCTTGGTTGGAAAATGTATGTAATGCTTTTGTGTGCGGGGCGCTGTCCTCAGATAATCGCATGGTGTGCTTTCGCCGTAAAGACTTTTTGAAAACTGACACTGCGGCTGGATTAACAAGAAGTTAACCTCTCTATGGTAGGAATTTTGGATGAAAAGCAAGCCCAAATTAAACCGCCTGCTACTCGGGCAGAGAAGACATGATATGCATATAACTGGTAGATTTGGATAGAAAAAAACAAAATTTCCAAAACTGTTAAAATAGTGTATGTGAATATAACAGAACTGATTTGGCAGGTGAAAACCTGAGAAAAATCCATTCAGGAAGTATAAAAAAATAAATAATAATAATAATAAAAATATTTAAAAAAATAAAAAAAAAAAAATATATATATATATATATATATATATATATATATTAGTTTTCTATTCAATCCATTGATTTAGGACTCAATTTGCAGTTCCTATGCCTTCCACCAGATGTCAAGTCTTTAGAAATGGTTTCAGGCTTGTATTCTTATAAATGAGGGAGTAAACCAGTCTGAATGAGTGGACCCTGACGTGTCACAGAGCTTTTTCATGCGCAATCCCGAGAGTGCATTTCTTGTTTACCTTCTATATTTACGACGTTATTGTCCAGTTGAAATATTATAGATCATTCAGGCTAAAAAACAACCTGAGGATTGAATATAAACATGGTTTGACATGTTTCTATGAACTTTACAGATACAATTTGGATTTTTTATATGCCTGATTTGACTGAGTTTGAGCCTGTGGATTACTGAAGAAAATGTGCGAACAAAACAGAGGTTTTTGGATATAAAGAGACTTTATCGAACAAAAGGAACATTTAGAGTAAATTAATGTCTTCTGAGTGCCACCATATGAAGATCATCAAAGGTAAGGGATTAATTTTATCTCTATTTCTGAGTTATGTAACGCTTCTGCTTGACTGGTTACTGTTTGTAATAATTTGTCAACTGGGTTATGTTCTGGGCTAGGTATGTTCTGGGCTAGGTATGCTTTCACCGAAAAGCATTTTATAAATCTGACACCGTGGTTGGATTAACAAGAAGTTCATCTTTAAACCTATGTAAAATATGTTTTGTTTTCTGAATTTTTATAATGAGCCTTTCTGTATTTTAATTTGGCGCTCTGCAGTCTCACTGGATGTTGGCCAGATCACATACCCTAGAGAGGTTAAGCTTTTAAATGATGTATGACACTTGTATTTTTATGAATGTTTATATTACGATTTCTGTCATTTGAATTTCACGCTCTGCAATTTCACCGGATGTTGTCGAGGTGAGATGCTAGCGTCCCAATGATCCATAAGAAGTTAACACCCCGGCCATCCTACAATCTAAACTTGATGCCCTTAATCTCACACAAATTATCAATGAATCTACCAGGTACAACCTCAAATCCATAAACACAGGCACCCTCATAGATATCATCACAAACAACCAGCCCTCCAAATACACATCTGCTGTCTTCAACCAGGATCTCAGCGATCACTGCCTCATTGTTTGTGCCTGTAATGGGTCTGTGGCCAAACGACCACCCCTCAATTATGTCAAACGCTCCCTAAAACACTTCAGCGAGCAGGCCTTTCTAATCGACCTGGCCGGGGTATCCTGGAATGATATTGACCTCATCCAGTCAGTAGAGGATGCCTGGTTATTCTTTAAAAGTGCTTTCCCCACCATCTTAAATAAGCATGCTCCATTCAAAAAAATTTAGAACCAGGAACAGATATAGCCCGTGGTTCACACTAGACCTGACTGCCCTTGATCAGCACAAAAACATCCTGTGGCGCACTGCATTCACATCACATAGCCACCGTGATATTCAACTTTTCAGGGAAGTTAGGAACCAATATACACAGGCAGTTAGGAAAGCTAAGGCTAGCTTTTTCAAACAGAAATTTGCATCCTCTACTTTCCGGCTACCCGGAAAAAGCACTAAATAAACTTCAGTTAGTGCTAAATATGGCTGCTAGAATCCTGACGAGAACCAAAAAATTTGATCATATTACTCCAGTGCTAGCCTCCCTACACTGGCGTCCTGTCAAGGCAAGGGCTGATTTCAAGGTTTTACTGCTAACCTACAAACCAACCACAAACCACATGGGCTTGCTCCTACCTATCTCTCTGATTTGGTCCTGCCGTACATACCTACACGTACGCTACGGTCAAAAGACGCAGGCCTCCTAATTGTCCCTAGAATTTCTAAGCAAACAGCTGGAGGCAGGGCTTTCTCCTATAGAGCTCAATTTTTATGGAATGATCTGCCTACCCATGTAAGCAACGCAAACTCGGTCTCAACCTTTAAGTCTTTACTGAAGACTCATCTCTTCAGTGGGTCATATTATTGAGTGTAGTCTGGCCCAGGAGTGTGAAGGTGAACGGAAAGGCTCTGGAGCAACAAACCGCCCTTGCTGTCTCTGCCTGGCTGGTTCCCCTCTTTCCACTGGGATTCTCTGCCTCTAACCTTATTACAGGGGCTGAGTCACTGGCTTACTGGGGCTCTTTCATACCGTACCTAGGAGGGGTGCGTCACTTGAGTGGGTTGAGTCACTGATGTGATCTTCCTGTCTGGGTTGGCACCCCCCCTTGGGTTGTGCCGTGGCGGAGATCTTTGTGGGCTATACTCGGCCTTTTCTCAGGATGGTAAGTTGGTGGTTGAAGATATCCTTCTAGTGGTGTGGGAGCTGTGCTTTGGCAAAGTGGGTGGGGTTATATCCTTCCTGTTTGGCCCTGTCCGGGGGTGTCCTCGGACAGGGCCACAGTGTCTCCTGACCCCTCCTGTCTCAGCCTCCAGTATTTATGCTGCAGTAGTTTGTGTCGGGGGGCTAGGGTCAGTTTGTTATATCTGGAGTACTTCTCATGTCCTATTCGGTGTCCTGTGTGAATTTAAGTGTGCTCTCTCTAATTCTCTCTTTCTCTCTTTCTTTCTCTCTCTCTGAGGACATGAGCCCTAGGACCATGCCTCAGGACTACCTGACATGATGACTCCTTGCTGTCCCCAGTCCACCAGGCTGTGCTGCTGCTCCAGTTTCAACTGTTCTGCCTTATTATTATTGGACCATGCTGGTAATTTATGAACATTTGATCATCTTGGCCATGTTCTGTTATAATCTCCACCTGGCACAGCCAGAAGAGGACTGGCCACCCCACATAGCCTGGTTCCTCTCTAGGTTTCTTCCTAGGTTTTGGCCTTTCTAGGTAGTTTTTCCTAGCCACCGTGCTTCTGCTTTGAGACATCAGCTGATGTACGAAGGGCTATATAAATACATTTGATTTGATTTGATCCTGTAGCAAACTCCAAAAAGTTCATGGAGAATAAGAGCACCTCCTCCCAGCTGCCCACTGCACTGAGGCTAGGAAACACTGTCACCACCGATAAATCTACTATAATTGAGAATTTCAATAAGCATTTTTCTACAGCTAGCCATGCTTTACACCTGGCTACCCCTACCCCGGCCAACTGCCCGGCACCCCCCACAGCAACTTGCCCAAGCCTCCCACATTTCTCCTTCACCCAAATAGCTGAGATTCTGAAAGATCTGCAAAAATTGTTGCAACCCCTATTATCAGCCTGTTCAACCTATCTTTCATATTATCTGACATTCCGAAAGATTGGAAAGCTCCTGCGATCATCCCCCTCTTCAAAAGGGGGAGACACTCTAGACCCAAACTGCTACAGACCTATATCTATCCTACCCTACCTTTCTAAGGTCTTCGAAAGCCAAGTTAACAAACAGATCACTGACCATTTTGAAACCTACTGTACCTTCTTCGCAATGCAATCTGGTTTCAGAGCTGGTCATGGGTGCACCTCAGCCACGCTGAAGGTCCTAAACGATATCATAACCACCATCGATAAGATTCAGCCGTATTCATCGACCTGGCCAAGGCATTCGACTCTGTCTATCACCACATTCTTATCGGCAGACTAAACAGTCTTGGTTTCTTAAATGACTGCCTCGCCTGGTTCACCAACTACTTCTCTGATAGAGTTCAGCGTGTCAAATCGGAGGGTCTGTTGTCTGAACCTCTGGCAGTCTCTATGGGGGTGCCACAGGGTTCAATTCTCAGACCGACTCTTCTCTGTATACATCAATGATGTTGCTCTTGGTGCTGGTGAGTCTCTGATCCACCTCTACGCAGACGACACCAGTCGGTATACTTCTGGCCCTTCTTTGGACACTGTGTTAACTAACCTCCATATGAGCTTCAATGCCATACAACTCTCCTTCCGTTGCCTCCAACTGCTCTTAAATGCGAGCAAAACTAAATGCATGCTCTTCAACCGATTGCTGCCCGCACCTGCCCGCCCGTCCAGCATCACTACTCTGGACGGTTCTGACTTAGAATATGTGGACAACTACAAATACCTAGGTGTCTGGTTTTAGGGAGCATTTGACAGTGATAAGGGGTGGTCGTTTGACTGCAGACCCATTATGGATGCAGGCAATGAGGAAGTGATCGCTGAAATCTTGGTTGAAAACAGCAGAGGTGTATTTGGAGGGCAGGTTGGTTAGGATGATATCTAGGTTCATGTTACCTGGTAGGTTCAGCTATGATCCCTTATTAATGTTAAATCCACTTCAATGAGTGTAAATAAAGGGGAGGAAATGGGTTAAATAATGATTTTTTAAAGCCTTGAGACATGGATTGTGTGTGTACGCCATTCAGAGGGTGAATGGGCAAGACAAAAGATGTGCCTTTGAACGGAGTATGATAGTATGTGCCAGGCGCAAAGGTTTGATTGTGTCAAGAACTGCAACGCTCCTGGGTTGTTCACGCTCAAGTTTCCCGTGTGTATCAAGAATGGTCCACCACCCAAAGGACATCCAGCCACCTTGACACAACTGTGGGAAGCAATGGAGTCAACATGGACCAACATCTCTGTGGAATGCCTGGACAACTTAGGGCTGTTCAGAGGGCAAAAGAGGGTGCAACACAATATTAGGAAGGTGTTCCTTATGTTTTGTACCTTCAGTGTATATTATCATCAACAAGGTGATAACATTCCCATCTGAATGCTCATATCTGATTATGTCTGAAACCGGGAGACTGATGTAAGTCAATTACACTGCAAAGGAATTTGAGGCATGCATTAGTCAATCACACACTACCACCGCCCTGAAAATCAGTGTGGAATGAGATATATTTTCTCCTTCTGTAGTTCTCGGTTACGGTATGCCTCAATGCTTTCTATTCCACTTCATCACTTACCACTAGTGTTCATTTAGAATTGATTGCTCTGGAACAACACACAATGTTCCTGGGATTATGGATGGAGGGAGAGAGAGAGAGAGAGAGAGAGAGAGAGAGAGAGCAATCCTCCAGGGGATCCACATTGTTTCCTTCTGCCAAAGGGGATTCTTATCAAAACACTGCCAGGACCACCATGAAAGGAAATGGTAATTAACACACACACACACACACACACACACACACACACACACACACACACACACACACACACACACACACACACACACACACACACACACACACACACACACACACACACACACACACACACACACACACACACACGGTATTTACATAGACTTGCAGAGCGCTTGTCACATTCAATTAATTACTCTCTGCTCGGGTGACAAACTTGATTAAACAAGAGAAAATATCCCCATAACATCCCATAATATCATCCACGTCCTGCATGCTTGGCTTGCTTCCTTTCAACATATCAAATCTTATTTTATTTGTCACATGCGCTGAATACAACACCTTACAGTGAATTACAAGCCTTTAACCAACAATGCTTTAAGAAGTTAAGTTTTAAAAAAATAGAAAAGAAAAGTAACAAATAATTAACAGAAGCAGTAAAATAACAATAACGTGGCTATATACAGGGGGTACTGGTACAGAGTCAATGTGCAGTTAGTTATGGTATGAGGTAATATGTACATGTTGGTAGAGTTTAAAGTGACTATAATAAACAGAGTAGCAGCAGCATAAAAGAGGGGTCTGGGTAGCCCTTTGATTAGCTGTTCAGGAGTCTTATGGCTTGGGGGTAGAAGCTGGTAAGAAGCCTTTTGGACCTAGACATGGCGCTCCGGTACCACTTGCTGTGCGGTAGCAGAGAGAACAGTCTATGACTAGGGTGGCTGGAGTCTTTGACCATTTTTAGGGCCTTCCTCTGACACCGTCTGGTATAGAAGTCCTGGATGGCAGGAAGCTTTGCCCCAGTGATGTACTGGGACGTACGCACTACCCTTTGTAGTGCCTTGCGGTCGGAGGCTGAGCAATTGCCATACCAGGCAGTAAAGCAACCAGTCCGGATTCTCTCGATGGTGCAGCTGTAGAATCTTTTGAGGATGAGGACCCATGCCAAATCTTTTCAACCTATGAGGGGGAATAGGTTTTGTCGTGCCCCCTTCATGACTGTCTTAGTGTGTTTGGACTATAATAGTTTGTTGTTGATGTGGACACCAAGGTACTTGAAGCGCTCACTACTGCTCCACTACAGCCCCGTCGATGAGAATAGGGGCGAGCTCGGCCCTTTTTTTCCTGTAGTCCACAATAATCTCCTTTGTCTTGATCACGTTGAGGGAGAGGTTGTTGTCCTGGCACCACACGGCCAGGTCTCCGACCTCCTCCCTATAGGCTGTCTCATCATTGTTGTTGATCAGGCCTACCACTGTTGTGTCATTGGCAAACTTAATGATGGTGTTGGAGTCGTACCTGGCAATGCAGTCTTGAGTGAACTAAGTACAGGAGGGGACTGAGCACGCACCCCTGAGAGCCCCCGTGTTAAATCAGCGTGGCGGATGTGTTGTTACCTACCCTTACCACCTGGGGGCGGCCCATCAGGAAGTCCAGGATCCAGTTGCAGAGGGAGGCGTTTCGTCCCAGGGTCCTTAGCTTAGTGATGAGTTTTGAGGGCACTATGGTGTTGAACGCTGAGCTGTAGTCAATGAATAGCATTCTCACATAGGTGTTGCTTTTGTCCTGGTGGGGAAGGGCAGTTTGGAGTGCAATAGCGATTGCGTCATCTGTAGATCTGTTGGGGCAATACACAAATTGTATTGTGGTCTAGGGTTTCTGGGATAATGGTGTTGATGTGAGCCATGACCAGCCTTTCAAAGCACCTAATGGCTACAGACATGAGTGCTACACGTTGGTAGTGATTTAGGAAGGTTACCTTAGTGTTCTTGGGCACAGGGACTATGGTGGTTTGCTTGAAACATGTTGGTATTACAGACTCCGTCAGAGACAGGTTGAAAATGTCAGTGAAGACACTTGCCAGTTGGTCAGTGCATACTCGGAGTACACTTGCTGGTAATCCGTCTGGCCCTGCAGCCTTGTGAAAGTTGACCTGTTTAAAAGGTCTTACTTACATCGGCTACGGAGAGCGTGATCACACAGTCATCCAAAACAGCTGATGCTCTCATGCATGCTTCACTGTTACATGCCTCAAAGTGAGCATAGAAGTAATTTAGCTTGTCTGGTAGGCTCGTGTCACTGGGCAGCTCGCGGCTGTGCTTCCCTTTGTAGTCTAATAGTTTGCAAGCCCTGACACATCCGGCGAGCATCGGTGCCAGTGTAGTACGATTCAATCTTAGTCCTGTGTTGGACAAGGATAATTGCCAAATACATTCTTTAAAATGAGACACGTTTTGTTGAAAGTTAGAATGTTTTATTTTCTCAAGGGGGAAGTATCACGACTCCCTCTCCTCTCTTTAAAATAGGGATGAAAAACAGACCGAGAGGGGGAGGAAGAGAAAGAGAGAACGAGGAAGGGAGAGTGATAGTTGTGTTTTATTGAAATGAGGAGGAACAGAAGTGGTTCGCTGCAGAAGGAGAAGGATGGAGAAAAAATAAAGAGAAGCTAACGAGCGTCAGTGTCCGCTCCTCATATATGCCTCCCTTCCTGTCCTCCTTTACAGTGAGTATTAATACTGTTGTCACATCAATTAGTCACGTATGTGAGGACAGGCAGAACACACAGCCTTTGATAAACAGATGGTGGATGTTTCTACCTGTTGCTCTATAAAAAGGAACACAGTACAAACCAAGAAGGGAATTAACCTCGTATCTTTGAATCAGTGGTGGTTGGTGACATTTGTGATGAGGGAGGACAATATATTGTTTTTTTTAGGAGCATGGCCATATTTCTATTACAGAATATTGGATGACTGTCATTCACAATCCATTCACCCAGCTCAAATGTAACATCAATAGGTTTAGGCTACTACACGATACTCTAATTTTCCCTATACCCATTATGAGGTTGCTACAACCTAACCTATGAATGAAAGTTTACAATGTAACTAGGTGCAGAAGTCGAGAGAATTTTGAGTAATCAAGGTGACAGTGACACATTCAATACTGCCTTGCACACTCTTGCCTAAATCTAGCTGATCTACAATGTAATTATTAGTCCAGCAGTTACAAACAAGAGGTTTGGATAAATTCCGGTATGTTTATCCCCGTTTCGCTCCCGTTTGTTTCGTTTAACAAACATTTTTCAACAGAATCAGTGGAACGAATACAACCCTGATCACACGCAAACATAGTTCACTATCATAGCAGTCACATAAAAGGGGCGGCAGGGTAACCTAGTGGTTAGAGCGTTGGACTAGTAACTGAAAGGTTGCAAGTTCAAATCCCCAAGCTGACAAGGTAAAAATATGTCATTCTGCCCCTGAACAAGCAGTTAACCCACTGTTCCTAGGCCGTCATTGAAAATAAGAATTTGTTCTTAACTGACTTGCCTAGTTAAATAAAAAGGTTAAAAAATGAAAATACAATGAGCAAATTTATCATGCTGTTTGTATAATTCCCTTCTCAAATCTATGCTCTCACTTTTACTCTTCGCTTGTGGACTTCAGTGCCCGTTACAATCCTACAGTCAGCAAGCAGTTACACCGCCGGGCCCCGGGGGCAATAAATTAATAAAACCAAAAGCTTACCTTGACTTGGAAGAGTTCCAGTGTTGGATAGCCATAGCCAGCTAGCTAACATAGCATCCCTCTCTGATTTAGCCCGGTGTTTGAATAGGCTTAACTAGCTAGATGTATTCACCAGCTAAGTGAAAAATAATAAAATACAACAAAATATAGCCTCTCGCTTCTGCTTTTAAATAATTACATTTGTTCAAAACTCTTCAACTATTGGTCTTTCTCTCTCCTTTTGACATTTTATGCACTGCAGTGCTGGCAAGCTGTAGCTTATGCCTTCAGTACTATATTCATTCTCTGACCCTGATTGAGTGGACAACATGTCAGTTCATGCTGCAAGAGTTCTGATAACTTCCGCAGGATGTCCTCCAACCTGTCATAATTACTGTGTAAGTCTATGGAAGAGGATGAGAACAATGAGCCTCCAAGGTTTTGTATTGAAGTTAATGTACCCAGAGGAGGACGGAAGCCAGCTGTCCTCCAGCTACACCATGGTGCTACCCTACAGAATGATGTTAAGGCTACTCTAGACCTTCATTTCAAAACAGTGTGTTTTAATCAATTATTTGGTGACATTAATATATTTTGTATAGTTTTATTTGAAAATAATTATTTCGTCAATGTTTCACCATTTCTATTTTTATGACATTCACTTAGGGACATTGTCCTCCTCTTCCACCTCCGAGGAGCCTCCATTGCTTCTAATGTGTTGTGTAGGCTACCATAAATTATCCTTATGGTGTATTGCAGCCATATACACTAAATAAGTATGCGGACACCCCTTAAAATGAGTGGATTCGGCTATTTCAGCCACACCAGTTGCTGACAGGTGTATAACATCAAGCACACAGCTATGCGATCTCCATAGAAAAAGAATGGCCCGTACAGAAGACCTCAGTGACTTTCAACATGGCACCGTCATAGGATGCCACCTTTCCAACAAGTCAGTTGGTCAAATTTCTTCCCTGCTAGAGCTGCCCCGCTCAACTATAAGTGCTGCTAAAGTGAAGTGGAAATGTCTAAGAGCAACAACGGCGCCGCCGTGAACTGGTAAGCCACACAAGCTCACAGAACGGAACAGCCAAGTGCCTAAGCGCGTAAAAATGATCTGTCCTCGGTTGCAACACTCACTACAGAGTTCCAAACTGCCTCTGGAAGCAACGTCAGCACAAGAACTGTTTGTCTGAAGCTTCACAAAATGGGTTTCCATGGCCGAGCAGCCGCACACAAGCCTGAGATCACCATGAGCAATGCCAAGCGTCGGCTGGAGTGGTGTAAAGTTCGCCGCCATTGGACTCTGGGAGCAGTGGAAATGCGTTCTCTTGAGTGATGAATCACACTTCACCATCTGGTAGTCCGATGGAAGAATCTGGGTTTGGTGGATGCCAGGAGAACGCTACCTGCCTGAATACATAGTGCCAACTGTAAAGTTTGATGGAGTAGGAATAATTTTCATGGTTCAGGCCCCTTAATTCCAGTGAAGGGAAATCTTAATGCAGCAGCATACAACGACATTCTAGACAATTCTGTGCTTCCAACTTTGTGGCAACAGTTTGGGGAAGGCCTTTTTCTGTTTCAGCGTGACAATACTCCCGTGCACAATGCGAGGTCCATACAGAAATGGTTTGTCGAGATCAATGTGAAAGAACTTGACTGGGCCTGCACAGAGCCTTGACCTCAACCCCATCAAACAACTCTGGGATGAATTGGAACGCCGACTGTGCCCGACTTCACTAATGCTCGTGGCTGAATGGAAGCATGTCCCCGCAGCAATGTTCCAACATCTAGTGGAAAGCCTTCCCAGAAGAGTGTAGGCTGTTATAGCAGCAAAGGAGGGGGACCAACTCCATATTAATGCCCATTATTTTGGAATGAGATGTTCTATGAGCAGGTGTCCACATAAACTACATGGCCAAAAGTATGAAAAATATTAAATCACACATTGCTTTTATCTTACAAAATACACGTTGAAATGTTATATTGTTGTGTCGACTTCTACAAACACCAAACACTAGAAAACCCCACATGGGTTTATAGAAGACTTGGAGGGGAGCTTGGGCCTGTTTCTGTAAGAATGAACAAACACCCCAAAAGGGATTCAATACAGAAATCTACAAATCACTTGTGTGAGAGCTCTTCCTCACAGTGCACTGTACTGAAAGATACTCCAGCAGTCTGTGGCCAATTCTTCACTCATCTCTCACTCACACACACACACACACACACACACACACACACACACACACACACACACACACACACACACACACACACACACACACACACACACACACACACACACACACACACACACACACACACACCTCTCTGAGATGACGAAATTGCCGCTGCCTGATGTCGAAGTGAATCCATTCGTCATGAAACTGCTTTCAGAATAGACATCCTTCAAATAACAAATTTTCATACAAATGTCATTTTCAATACGAATGTCTCCCCATGAAATGTATTTCCCCCCTCTCCCTTTGTCAGTGAATATAATAGCATGCTTCATTGAGATTATCCATAGCTGAGGGCTACACCTCACGCTAAGAGAGGTATAACAAACACACTCTAACGAGGGGGAAATAGTTTTAATTCCGTGACGGGAGTGTTTTCAGTCATGAAGTTTATTTTCTCTCAATCACCCATACCTTCACCAGCTCATACAAACACTTCTCTCTCTCTCTCACACACACACACACACACACACACACACACACACACACACACACACACACACACACACACACACACACACACACACACACACACACACACACACACACACACACACACACACACACACACACACACACACACACACACACACACACACACTTCCCCAAGGCGTCAGTCTCTCCGACAACAAACGCTGACTCGCCAAAGACCCACAAAATGAAAACACACAGAAACTCTTGATTGACAGGCATGAATTTTAGCATTGTGCCCCCCTACCACTATGACTTAGTGTAAAATCAACTATAATTGCTTAGCCAGTGTGTGTGTGGATTGAAAATGGTGAAAGAGTGCCTTTCCCAGCCGCGGGAGTCGGAGCAAATACAGCAGCGAGCAAGCAACATTACTAGATTGATCTTAGTAGTGAACACACTGGCCAATCACTTCTCTTTCTACTCGTGCTGTGACTCACAACTCAGACAGCTCTGATAGGTACACTATACATAGCACCAGTCTAAAGTTTGGATACACCTACTCATTCAAGGGTTTTTCTTTATTTGGACTATTTTCTACATTGTAGAATAATAGTGAAGACATCAAAACTATGAAGTAACACATATGGAATCATGTAGTTACCAAAGAAAGTGTTAAACAAATCCAAATAGATTTGATATGAGATTCTTCAAAGTTGCCACCCTTTGCCTTGACAGCTTTGCACACTCTTGGCATTCTCTCAACCAGCTTCATCAAGTAGTCACCTGGAATGCATTTCAATTAACAGGTGTGCCTTGTTAAGTTAAATAGTGAAATTTCTTTCCTTATTAATGTGTTTGTGCCAATTAGTTGAGTTGTGACAAAGTAGCAGGAGTATACAGAAGATAGCCCTATTTGGTAAAAGACCAAGTCCATATTATGGCAAGAACAGCTCAAATAAGCAAAGAGAAACAACAATCATTACTTTAAGACATTAAACTTCCTATGGCTTGAAACCAGCTAACGGGATCGATATGACAACAGCCAGTGAAAGTGCAGGGCGTCAAATTCAAAACAACAGAAATCTCATAATTACAATTCCTCAAACAAGAAGTATTTTACACCATTTTAAAGATAAAACTTGTTAATCCCACCACAGTGTCCAATTTCAAAAAGGCTTTACGGCGAAAGCACACCAAACGATTATATTAGGTCTGCACCTAGTCACAGAAAAACACAGCCATTTTTCCAGCCAGAGAGGAGTCACAAAAAGCAGAAATAGAGATAAAATGAAATCACTAACCTTTGATCTTCATCAGATGACACTCATAGGACTTCATGTTACACAATACATGTATGTTTTGTTCGATAAAGTTCATATTTATACACAAAAATCTGAGTTTACATTGGCGCGTTACGTTCCAGTAGTTCCAAAACATCCGGTGATTTTGCAGAGTGATTGCCACATCAATTTACAGAAATACTCATAATAAACATTGATAAAAGATACAACTATTATGCATGGATTATAGAAACAGCGGTAGCATTAAGGAGAAGTGTGTCAGATTTCAAAAAAGCTTTACCGAAAAAGCACACCATGTAATAATCTGAGTAAAGCGCTCAAATCAAGTCATACAGATATCCGCCATGTTGTGGAGTCAACAGAAGTCAGAAATAACATTATAAATATTCACTTACCTTTGATCTTCATCAGAATGCACTCCCAGGAATCCCAGTTTCACAATAAATGTTTGATTTGTTCGATAAAGTCCATAATTTATGTCCAAATACCTCCTTTTTGTTTGTGCGTTTAGCCCAGTAATCCAAATTCATGACGCGCAGGCCAGGCGAAAAGTCAAAATGTTCCAATAACAGTCCGTAGAAACGTCAAACGAAGTATAGAATCAATCTTTAGGATGTTTTTAACATAAAACCGGAGAATTCCTGTGTCTTCAGAAATGCAATGGAACTCAAGCTAATTCTCACGTGAATGCGCGTGACCAGCTCATGCCACTCTGCCAGACCACTGACTCATTCAGCCCCCCCCACACCTCCTTCACAATAGAAGCATCAAACAAGGTTATAAAGACTGTTGACATCTAGTGGAAGCCTTAGGAAATGCAATTTGACCCCATAAACACTGTATACTTGATAGGCAAAGAGTTGAAAAACTACAAACCACCAATTTCCCATTTCCTGGTTGGATTTTTTTCTCAGGTTTTTGCCTGTCATATGAGTTCTGTTATACTCATAGACATCATTCAAACAGTTTTAGAAACTTCAGAGTGTTTTCTATCCAAATATACTAATACTATACTATACTAATACTATACATATATTAGCAACTGGGCACGAGTAGCAGGCAGTTTACTCTGGGCTCCTTATTCAGCCAAGCTACTCAATACTGCCCACAGCCATAAGAAGTTTTTAACGTCAATGTGGAACATTTCAAGAGCTTTTAAAGTTTCTTCAAGTGCAGTTGCAAAAACCATCAAGCGCTATGATGAAACTGGCTCTCATGAGGACCACCACAGGAAAGGAAGACCCAGAGTTACCTCTGCTGCAGAGGATAAGTTCATTAGAGTTATCAGCCTCAGAAATTGCAGTCCAAATAAATGCTTCACAGGGTTCAAGTAACAGATACATCTCAACATCCACTGTTCAGAGGAGACTGTGTGAATCAGGCCTTCATGATCGAATTGCTGCAAAGAAACCACTACTAAAGGACACCAATAATAAAAAGAGACTTGCTTAGGCCAAGAAACACGAGCAATGGACATTAAACCGGTGGAAATCTGTCCTTTAGTCTGATGAGTCCAAATTTGACATTTTTGGGTCCAACCGCTATGTCTTTGTGAGACGCAGAGTCGGTGAACGGATGATCTCAGCATGTGTGGTTCCCACCGTGAAGCATGGAGGAGGAGGTGTGATAGTGTGGGGGTGCTTTGCTGGTGTCAGTGATTTATTTAGAATTCAAGGCACACTTAACCAGCATGGCTACCACAGCATTCTGCAGAGATACACCATCTAGTTTGCCCTTAGTAGGACTATCATTTGTGTTTCAACAGGATAATGACCTAACACACCTCCAGACTGTGTAAGGGCTATATGACCAAGAAGGAGAGTGATGAAGTGCTGCATCAGATGATCTGGCCTCCACAATCCCCTAACCTCAACCCAATTGAGATGGTTTGGGATGAGTTGGACTGCAGATTGAAGGAAAAGCATTCTAACAGACAAAGAAACCACATTGTAAATGCAGGCAGCACTACAATAAGGTTGCTATCTGTATACCATTCATCTGAGTGACTCAGCCAACATAGCACAGGCCCTTCACCATCCCCTTTCCTTCTATGCCATGCACAGCACAGACTGACAGAGTGCTTCAGGTGTCACAGACACATAAAACAGGTGGAACATGCTCATATACACGCACAGACCACTATAAAACAGGCGGAACAGGCTCACACACACGCAGAGCGTCATAAAACAGACAATCAACAAGCTCCTACCTGCAGTTAGGTGGCGGGTCCAAGGTTATCTCAGCGAGCTCCTTCTGAATCCTGGGGAAAGAGATGGAACTTACATGTGGTGGAACACACACACACACACAGATCATATACTGAGTGTACAAAACATTAAGAACACCTGCTCTTTTCATGACAGACTGACCAGGTGAAAGCTATGATCCCATATTGATGTCACTTGTTAAAACCACTTCAATCAGTGTAGAGGAAGGGGAGGAGACAGGTTAAAGAAGAGTGTTAAGCCTTGAGACATGGATGCTGTATGTGTGCCATTCAGAGGATGAATGGGAAAGACAAATGATTTAAGTGACTTTTGAATGGGGTATGGTAGAAGGGTGCCGGTTTGTGGCAGTTCTTGACACAAACCGTAGGAAGCATTGGAGTCAACATGGGCCAGCATCCCTGTGGAGTGCTTGCGACACCCTGTAGAGTCCATGCCCCGACGAACTGAGGCTGTGTAATGCTATACACACGCAGAACAGACTAGCTAGTGTGTTATATAAAGTCTGCCAGTAAAATCAATCTGTTAATGTACACACTGAATAACTCATTGATGTCCTAATGAGTGCCTAGAATTGTGATTGAATACAGGAATACGTCTTGTCAGACTATATCAACATAGGGACGCACTGTTGAATTCCTCACCTAGTTTCATGGGCAAGTGTAAATTGACATTGAGATCAGACAGGCCTTGCTGTGTAAAAGAGTCATATCTGCTTTCTGGACAAATACATGAGACAGATTGAGATAAGGATTTTAATGACACAGGGTGAACTAAACATTTTGATTTAGACTCTCCCTCCCTGTTGGAAGTATTTATGGAAGAATACATAAATAAACAGTGGTTTAGTATAGTGAGTAGATAGGATCAGGGCAGGGATTATGTTATACTGCCGTACACAGCACTGCTCATTACATAACTATGCCAATGATTTGCTCTGAGGATCCCAACAGGCAGGTGCAGTTTTTTTTTACAATCAGTTACTTCACCGTCCATTAAGGCTGCAATATTCCACTCACACGGAGCCAATACTGACAACAAGCTACTCTCCAAGGGGTTGGAACTGGTTCAGGGAACACAACCTAAATACGAACAACATTTTTATAGGGACAGAATCAGAACCGGGAGTGTACTGTTCCGAAACAGAACGGTTATTTTAAAGGCATGGGAAAAGGTTAATAATGTTCTTTTACCTACAGGGGTCTTATTTCCTGCCCCCAAAAAAAACCGCAACAACGCGTGTGTAGGTTACAAGCCCCTTCCCTTCCAACGCATGGGCTACTGTGGCTTACTGATGTAGAAATTCAATAATTAGGGAGAGATTCTTTTCATTAGAGAAGAATGAATTAACTTGTTCAATGTTAGTTAAGGATACTATAGTTATAACGTTTCACATTGGATTTATTAACTATAAAAAGGTATGTTTTTATTTAAATTCTGGTAACACTTTACACACACACAAGCTTGTTAGCTAACTAGTTCTGGTGCAACGTTAAGCCACCTCTCTGAGGTTCAAAGACACTTCAAAGTTCCTCCATAGAAGCCGCTCCTCCTCGGTATAATTCTGTGGGCCTAATAAAGATAATACATGTCATAACAAGATGCCCAGCACTTCAAGCCTCCTCCTCCACCTTCTCTCGCTCGCTCACCACCCACAACATTTAAGTTGCATCTCGGGCCCTACACTTGTCTGTCCAATGCATGTAAACAACTAGTTATAGCTTGCCCGCTCCATAGCAAGCTGCTCTATCCGCACTGATTGGTGAAGTAATTTAATGTTGAGCTAAATGTTAAAGAAAATAGATTTCAGAGGTTTAAAAAGGAACAGAAAGGAACGATATAAACCGTTACTTTTTTGGGATTTGAACCGGTTCAGAACATAATTTTGCTGGTTCAGTCAGAACAGTGGAACGGAACCAAATGAATAATCATAACACTACAGATTGAGATATAATCCTGGTTCCGAATGTATTAAGTGTCTCAGAGTAGGAGTGCCGATCTAAATCCTAGTCTGAGACACTAAATACATACAGCCCCTGACCCTAAATCATCTATTCACACTGTTCACAACAACTGTTGACACTATCTGTTAGATGAGCCAAACAAACAGTCAGCTGTAGCCATGGTGGAGGACAACGACAAGCAGCCTTCCAACATCAGGCGACAGGGAAGTGTCACAACATCAGTAGAAATGGCACCCCACCACTCACCAGCACCACCGCTCAGAGCGGGAGAGAACCTCAGGTGGTCCTTTTGTTCATTTCACCTGTCATCCCTGTCGGCTCATTCCCTCGGTCCTCTCCAAATGCCACGCCATGGAGGAGTGCACACATTCACGCGCGCACACACACAGAGGAGTGCTGACAGGAAGGCACCACACCTCAGGGAGCGAGCGAGGGGAGGAAGAGTAGAACAAACGACAGCAGATCCCTTCCTCTCCTCTGTGTGTGCTTGTATTGATTATAAACTCTCTGGTTCATGATGAGAGGAGACTGTGGGTAAATCATTGTGCCCTACTATTCCTTACAGGCAGTGGGATAATACTTATTTCTGCAAGGGGCTGTATAACTGTAATACAATCACTGCGGTTATGGAGTAAGTCGTTCCCAGGCTTGAATGCACAAGACGCTCTAATTTTATCTACAGTATTTTCTCATGAGGTGGCACATTTTACGTGGTAAGGCGGCAGGCTGTTAAGAGCAGATGGAGGGAAGAATAAACGAGGGAATGAACGAGGGAATCCAGGGGGAAATGGACCAATTACAGAACATGCAGGCCTCCCTCTCTCACGGTCACTCATCCATGGGTTCTCTCTCTGACACAAACACTTTGTTTGTTTTTCTCTAATGTCCCTCAGACCATTGCATTTCATAACCCATTGATGGTTATAATAAACCCACTGCTTCAAGGTACATCTAAGTCAATATAATCTCTCTATTATACTGCGTATGACATTTGTGGCTCGGAATGGAACACCTTCCTAGAGTCAGTTTTGCCCTCAGAACAGCCTCAATTCTTCCGGGCATGGACTCTGCAAGGTGTTGAAAATATTCTACATGGATGCTGGCCCGTGTTGACTCCAATGCTTCCCACAGTTGTGTCAGGTTGGTTGGTGGACCATTCTTGATACACATGGTAAACTGTTGAGTGTGAAAAACCCAGCAGCGTTACAGCGCTTGACACAAACTGGTGCGCCTGGCACCTAATACCATACCCCATTCAAAAGGCACTTAAATAGTTTGTCTTGCCCATTCACCCTCTGAATGGCACACTTACACAATCCATGTCTCAAATCCTTCTGTAACCCGTCTCCTCCCCTTCATCTACACTGATTGAAGTGGATTTAACAAGTGATGTCAATAAGGGATCATAGCTTTCACCTGGTCCGTCTGTCATGGAACGAGCAGGTGTTCTTAATGTGTTGTACACTCAGTATATTGGATAGTCCATTGTTGAGCTTGAGCTGTATTCCAAAGAAATTCCACAAAAAACATAAATGCACTACATGCATATTGTATATGACTAAGACCGTCAAGGACACTTCATTACACAATCTACCTGAACAGAATAGAATAGAGAGAATTGCTGATCTACCTCTTGGCGCTGGTGGAGAGCTTGGCAGCAGTCTTGCTAGATATCTTGGCCTCTTTCTTCTTGGGCGTTGTCTGATCCCTCTCCTGACCCTGCTCCTGAACCGGAGGGGCCACCTCTCTCTGCTCCACGTCCCAGCTTCCCCCACTGGTGTTGGGACTGTCGTCCGGCCTTGAGCTGGGCTGCACCTCACTGGACATCCTGGCTCTGACACACACACACACACACACACACACACACACACACACACACACACACACACACACACACACACACACACACACACACACACACACACACACACACACACACACACACACACACACACACACACACACACACACACACAGATCACTCAAGGGTTTGGGGTTTTCCTACACACCTGCCTAAAGCTACAGCAGTCGAAGGTGAGAATACTATTGGTTCTGTGTTTGTCCTTCAGTCTTTAGCTATTCTGATAGAAGTACGGTATTAAAAACCAAACCACCAGAGACAGCCAGCTACAGCCAACAGAATGAAATACTGTTCTCCTCCCAGCTCTCAGGTCTTTTAAAGGTCATTATAGTAAGGAAGGCAGGTTCCTTGTCCTTACGGACCAGCTCACACTACAGCCTCTATAATCAAAGCTCCTTCTACAAGGTCGGATTGAGGAAATGTAATTTCCCAACATACCATATGAGCCCTCAAGGTGAAGCAGTGTATTTTGAACATTCACAGAATGAGAAGTAGTTGTTTGGGTAAATGAGGGTTGTGTGCAGTGTGTGTATGGGGGGGGGCTACTGTAAAGGAGCAGATGGTTGCTGAAATGAGCATCACATTCCAGAAAGAGCATAATGACAGATAACAGATCTTTAAATTATTGCAAAGTGCAGTTCTACCACACACACTTTGGTCATGAACATTCAGGATCATTGGGCAACATTCTACACAGACAGTAATTGGATACATTTCATTTTCTTCTTCTGATACGGAGATTGATGGTTTCTACTGAGGCAATTTAGGGATGTTGTTAATAGGCTAAGCATACAAAACACAAAGCATGATCTTCTAGAAAACATTGTTTATATTCTATTTTATTGATTCTATAAGTCATCTCTCTTTGACAAGTTAAAGTCAATTGAAAATACTGTGAGTTTTGGCTATCAAAGACATGTGCACACTTTGTAACAATAATTTAACATCAATGTAACACAACCAACGGAACACCCCCCCTCCCCTCCCCCCAATGATAATATCTTCTTCTCCCAGGCCATCGGCTCTTTAAACACTTTCAGTGTTCTCCTTTTATACCGAGACGGTGATGATAAAATCTGCTATAAAAAAAAGTAACACATCCCGTGTTGCATTGGTCTCACAGTCATTCATACGGACGAGCACATTTCTTTTGTGTGTAAATAATCCCTGTTGTCACGTAGGGCTGTCAGAATAACTGATCCACTTGGTCTACTGCTGGGGGAGCAGCCGTCATCTCGCGGGCACTCCACATAATTGAGAAGGCCTAAAAAAATAACACCCTAACGGTAATCGGAGAGCTCTCATGTGCACTCATAGCCTCAAGATAAACACAACACAAAACGTTCGAAGCAGCTTGAGTGAAATATTAGCTGTGAAGCTTTCCCACATCAAGAAGACCCGTCTCCGCACAAAAGACACCGAACCCCCCACCCCCCTCCCCATGAGGATATCGTTCTTCTCCCGGGCCATCGACTCTTTTAACGTTACTTTCAATGTGCAGTTGTTACAATGTTTCAGAAAGAGATTACCTTCCAAATAGTTGGACGGTCGATGCAAACAATCTTCTATCAACCCCTGAAGTAGGCTATATCCCGTGTGTTGAAGTAGGCTATATCCCGTGTGTTGAAGTAGGCTATATGCCGTGTGTTGAAGTAGGCTATATCCCGTGTGTTGAAGTAGGCTATATCCCGTGTGTTGAAGTAGGCTATATGCCGTGTGTTGCTCGGCCGTTCTATTCGATCTGTTTCTCCGTTCGCTTTCGTTATCCGCTCAGACTGGCTGCGAGAGAATGAGACAACCGGACCGCCTCTGAGCGCGCGCTCTCTTTTTTTTACACAGTGAGTACACGAGTGCGCGCAACCAAGTGTGTGTGTATTGGGCTTTTCAAATCGGGTAACAAGCATTGGCAGTAGAGGGTTAACGGTTAACCAACCTAACAATATCTAATGAATAGGCTCATTTTGATATGTTAGGGTATTTTTCCTTTATTTGCAAAGTTCAAGAAAAGTTCACAGAAAACTCTTATCAGACGAGCTAGGGAAGATAGTGGATGTGGTTTCAATACAGAATTGTTTTTCTTTCAAAATAATTCATAGAAATATTGTCGATAGACCTACATTGCATTCGGAAAGAATTCAGACCCCTTCCCATTTCCCACATTTTGTTACGTTACAGCCTTATTCTAAAACGTATAAAATAAAATATTTTCCTCATCAATCTCCATACAATAGCCCATAATGACAAAGAGGAAACATGTTTTTAGAAAATTTAGCAAATGTATAGAAAAATCAAAAACAGAAATACCTTATTTACATAAGTATTCAGACCCTTTGCTATGAGACTTGAAATTGAGCTCAGGTGCATTCTGTTTCCATTGATCAGTTTCTACAAATTGTCTGGAGTCCACCTGTGGTAAATTCAATTGATTGGACATCATTTGGAAAGGCAACCGCCTATATTAAGTCCCACTGTTGACAATGCATATCAAAGCAAAAACCAAGCCATGAGGTCGAATTAATTGTACGTAGAGCTCCGAGACAGGATTGTGTCGACTCTTCCTAGAGCTGGCCACCCGGCCAAACTGAGGAATCGGGGGAGAAGGGCCCTGGTCCAGAGCTGTTGCCAGAGAATTGAATGTTAATTTCATGTTAATTTCTCTACCATAAATCGCCTCCAATGGCATTTTAGAGAATTTGGCAGTACGTCCAACCGGCCTCACAACCGCAGACCACAGACCACGTGTAACCACGTCAGCCCAGGACCTCCACATCCGGCTTCTTCACCTGTGGGATCATCTGAGGGGTTGGAGAAAGGTGTGCTAAGGAGTATTTATGTCTACAACAGAGCCCTTTTGTGGGGAAACCTAATTCTGGTTGGCTGGGCCCACCCATGGCTGCGCCCCTACCTAGTCATGTGAAATCCATAGATTATTTATTTATTTATATTGACTGATTTTCTTAAATGAACTATAACTCAGTAAATTTTTGAAATTGTTGCATGTGGTGTTTATATTTTTGTTCAGTATAGAATGATATCACTCAACAAAAAACTAGGTGAAAAAATCTGAAAAATCTCTCTTTCCACACTCAAAAACTCACTGACGGTGGCGGAACCTAAATTACGGGAAATATGTCTCCTCACGCGATGATTAAACTGTGGAACGGTGTTGCTATGTTCGCGGTTTTCCTGAATTTGGGCTACTTTGAAAACGATGTCGCGGGTGAAATGTATTCGTTGTGGATTTTTGGGCTATTTCTAAATTGCACCACGGCCACCAAGGCATTTCTCTTAAAATGGTGGTTTTGGGGGCTATTTCTAAGTTGCACCACGGCCGCCAAGGCATTTCTCTTAAAAATATATATTTCACTGTGACCAGCTCCTCAGTAGTGGTAACGGAGAGGAGGTGTGTGTGTTTTGAGAGTGCAAAGCACAGCACTACAGTTATTGGCTGAATCAAGTGAGAGAGGAGAGAGAGCAGCATGCGCGCACGTTGTGACAGCTTTTTACCAGTTGTAGGTGGGCTATTTAGATTGTCGTTATAGAGACACCTATTTCCTAGTATTTTTTCCATTAAACATGTACTGTTAAACATAATACCGTAGAAGTGATGCACATCAATAAATAATAGAAACATAGAACTGGAAAACGACTTTGGGCGCACTACATGAATCCCTTGGAGATGGTTTAAACTGCATTCTAATGTTGACTGCTTAAAGAAAACTGTATCAAGCGAAGTGCTTTATGCATGCTCAATTCTTCAGTCTCGGGGGCTGCCTGAGTGGACAGTGGAAGTTGTGGAACTCCCTCGCGTGGTTCTTTTTATGGGGATAAGTCCTCAATGAAACGGACATTAGGTTGAAAGTTAATAATTATACATTTGCCTCTGTTGGCCCTCAAGTAGCCTATTAATGTATATGCCATTGTAGGCTCCCACTTGATATAATAAATATGTTGAAATGACGATATTACTGGAGTCATTGCAAGTCAATTTGTGTCACTTGTGTCGCCTACCTGGAGCTGGCAAACCAATGTAATAAATAGCCTATTACTTGTTGTAGCCTTGTGTTATTATGAACGCGTTAGATTGACAGTCAGATTAGGCTACATATAAAACGAATAAAAAAAATAAACACTGGTTGTTGACAAGCATATTCAGTTCATAAATATATTATTAATATTTCATTCAGTGATTTAAATTATGACCCCATCCAACAGTAGCCTATTCCAGTAAGCTATTGGGGAAACAAGCACTTCGTATTGCGAAATCGCTTTTCATGTTGAATAAATTAGTCTGTTAATTCGAAGTAAGCAAGCTGCTAAATCGTTCAGTTTACATTTTGCCTACATTTATTCTAGGCTACTGTAGACTATCTGAAATGAGATGTAGGCCTATCAGGGGCTATAGGCTACCTGCCTTTATCCAAGAAAACTATGGACATTTTTTATTAGAATCATAAACCCAGATTTTAGACTGTAGCCTATGTCTATTGTAGAGGTCGACCGATTATGATTTTTCAACGTCGATACTGATTATTGGAGGACCAAAGAAAACGATACAGATTAATCAGCCGATTTGTATTTATTTATTTGTAATAATGACAATTACAACAATACTGAATGAACACTTGTTTTAACTTAATATAATACATCAATACATTCAATTTAGCCTCAAGTAAATAATGAAAAGTTCAATTTGGTTTAAATAATGCAAAAACAAAGTGTTGGAGAAGAAAGTAAAAGTGCAATATGTGCTATGTAAGAAAGATAACGTTTCAGTTCCTTGCTCAAAACATGAAAGCTGGTGGTTCCTTATAACATGAGTCTTCAATATTCCCAGGTAAGAAGTTTTCGGTTGTAGTTATTATAGGAATTATAAGACTATTTCCCTCTATACCATTTGTATTTCATTAACCTTTGACTATTGGATGTTCTTATAGGCACTTTAGTATTGCCAGTGTAACAGTATAGCTTCTGTCCCTCACCTCGCTCCACCCTGGGCTCGAACCAGCAACACAACGACAATTAGCGTGCGCTAACTAGCTAGCCATTTCACTTCGGTTACACGAGCCTCGGGAGTTGATAGGCTTGAAGTCATAAACATCGCAATGCTTGATGCACAACGAAGAGCTGCTGGCAAAACACACAAAAGTGCTGTTTGAATGTGAATGAATGTTTATGCGCCTGCTTCTGCCTACCACCGCTCAGTCAGATACTTAGATGCTTGTATGCTCAGTCAGATTATATGCAACGCAGGACACGCTAGATAATATCTAGTAATATCATAAGCCATGTGTAGTTAACTAGTAATTATGATTGAATCCCCCAAGCTGACAATGTGAAAATCTGTCTTTCTGCCCTTGAACAAGGCATTTAACCTACCGTTCCTAAGCTGTCATTGAAAATAAGAATGTGTTCTTAACTGACTTGCCTAGTTTAATAAAGGTATAAAAAAACTATTTAATGTGCGCCCAAAATACCGATATCCGATTGTTATGAAAACTTGAAATCGGCCATTCCGATTAATCGGTCGACCTCTAGTCTATTGAAATAACAAGTCAATCTCGCAAATGGGCCATTTATAACCTTTGTAGTCTTAACATCTGGCACACAATAACAACACAATTAAAAATAGTGTTTTATGTTCATCCAAGTGTTTCTTGCTCAGAGATTGCGAGATCTTCTGTCAAACTTACATCACTCAAACTCTGCTGTCGGATTTATCTATAGTTTCTGTACAGCACTTTGAGATATCAGCTGATGTACGAAGGGCTATATAAATAAATTTGATTTGATTTGATTTATGCACATCCGCAAAGGGTTTATTTGTTTGGTCCACCATGATCCAAGCACAGCAAGACAGTCGTGATGAGGGCACGACAAAACCTATTCCCCCGCAGGAGACTGAAAAGATTTGGCATGGGTCCTCAGATCCTCAAAGCATCCTGACGGGTTGCATCACTGCCTGGTATGGCAACTGCTTGGCCTCCGACCACAAGGCACTACAGAGGGTAGTGCGTATGGCCCAGTTAATCACCGGGGCCAAACTTCCTGCCATGCAGGACCTCTATACCAGGCGGTGTCATAGGAAGTTCCTAAAAATTGTCCAAGACTCCAGCTACCCTAGTCATAGACTGTTCTCTCTGCTACCGCACGGCAAGCGGTACCGGAGCGCCAAGTCTATGTCCAAGAGGCTTCTAAACAGCTTCTACCCCTAAGCCATAAGACTTCTGACCAGCTAATCAAATGGCTACCCAGACAATTTGCATTGCCCCACCCCCTTCTACACTGCTGCTGCTCTCTGTTTATTACCTATGCATAGTCACTTTAATAACTCTACCTATGTAATAGGATTGCTTCAGCCCCTCTCCTCGCCCCTACCTGGGCTCGAACGAGGGACCCTCTGCACACATCAACAGTCACCCTGGAAGTATCGTTACCCATCGCGCCACAAAATCCGTGGCCCTTGCAGAGCAAGGGAAACAACTTTAGGTCTCAGAGCGAAAGATGTCACCGATTGAAACGCTATTAGCGCGCACCCCACTAACTAGCTAGCCATTTCACATCGGTTACACCTACATGTACATATTACCTCAATTACCTCGACAGCGGTGCCCCTGCACATTGACTCGGTACCGAGGTATTTTCTTAAATCTGCATTGTTGGTTAAGGGCTTGTAAAATAAGCATTTCACAGGAAGGTCTACACATATTGTATTCGGCGCACGTGACATCAATAAGTCTAAATATTGGTGTTACATTGCACAACCTTCAATGTTATGTCATATTTATGTTAAACTCTGGCAAATTAGTTTGCAACGAGCCAGGCGGCCCAAACTGTTGCATATACCCTGACTGCGTGTAATGAAAGCAAGAGAAGTGACACAATTTCCCTAGTTAAAAGAAATTCATGTTAGCAGGCAATATTAACTCAATTATGCAGGTTTAAAAAAATATATACCTGTGTATTGATTTTAAGAAAGGCGTTGATGTTTATGGTTAGGTACACATTGGTGCGACGACAGTGCTTTTTTCGCGAATGCGTTGTTAAATCACCCGTTTGGCGAAGTAGGCTGTGATTCAACGATAAATTAACAGGCACCGCATCGATTATATGCAACGCAGGACAAGCTAGATAAACCAGTAATATCATCAACCATGTGTAGTTAACTAGTGATTATGTTAGGATTGATTGTTTTTTATAAGATAAGTTTCATGCTAGCTAGCACCTTACCGTGGCTCCTTGCTGCACTCGCATAACAGGTAGTCAGCCTGCCACGCAGTCTCCTCGTGGAGTGCAATGTAATCGGCCATAATCAGTGTCCAAAAATGCCGAACACCGATTGTTATGTAAACTTTAAATCGGCCCTAATTAATCGCCCATTCCGATTAATTGGTCAATCTCTAATATTTGGGTGTGTGAGACTTGATATCAGAAGAGTTACAGGGTGTGAAAAGTGGTGGTGTCCCATCCTTTCAGGTTGTTGGCCTGACGTAGGACTATTAATTATATTACTATTAATATATTTAAATAGTTGAGTAGGGTGATGTTATTTTTTTGTTAGTGTAGTGTTAGATTGGAGGGTATTTTTACAAATCTATTTTGTTATTTATTCAAGCAAAGTATTATGGAGTTGTACTCCAGTGTAGTAGATGGCGGTAATGCAACATTTATTGGATGCCAACCGCTGTTAAACCTCATCGAAGAAGAATTGGGATAGAAATTCTAGCTTGACCTGGCAACCCTGCTGTGGAACTAGTTCCTCTCAGTCCCAACATGCGCCATTGAATATAAACGTAACCGAAGTTTCACGGCATTCATTGTTCAAGTCCTTATTTCTGTAATTTTTTGTTCAGAAAATAACAATGGAGACGATTTTAGAACAACAACGTCGCTACCATGAGGAGAAGGAAAGGCTGTTGGATGCCAAAACTAAGGAAATGATGCATAAGAAAACCACGGTATGTGTTGCATCAACGCGAATGCTATTTAATGTTCATGAAGACGTTCATTGATTAAAGCATTAAACAAAATCAGATAAGCTAACGTTATTTTTGCGAATAGTAGCTTGTGTGTTATGATTTTGTTTATTTGTGGCTACCTAACCAGCTACATTTCTGACCGCTATTGTATTCAGTTAACGTTAGCTGAATTAGATATACGGCTAGTTTGTTAGCTAGCGTTTAACTGGTCCAGTTTCTGGCTTTGCCATCTAACCTTAGTTAATATTTATGGATTTTTCTTCTCAAACAGTTACGCGAACAAATAAACTCAGACCATCGAACTAGAGCAATGTTGGATGTGAGTATTCTATGTGATATTGAAACATCACAACAGTAAATAACAAGTTGGACCTGTATTTTCATATTCACTTGTCTTGTGGTTAATAGCCTACTTGTCAAGGACATGCATGATGTGACAGTATTGTTTTGATAACTAGCTACGCCGTCCTTTCAGAGATACATGGACGTGAGCTCAACTGTCAGGGAAGCATATGAAGACAAAGATGGGTAAGTGTGTATGTAATGTGTTTGTGTTTCAAGCGCTCATGCATGATCAGCCTTGTTATGCGGAGTAAAATCAGAGGTGTAGTATTTTTGCTTTCTCTATCCACAGTATGAGGAAGGATGAACTGAACGCCATCTCAGGACCAAATGAGTTTGCAGAGTTCTACAACAGACTAAAACAGATCAAGGAGTTCCACAGGAAGCATCCTAATGAGGTCATCTTTTTATCAGCTCCTTCCTGTCAGGCCTAGCTGTACACTGAATAAATCATCCCAGAAGTACACAGAGGGTACAAAACATTAAGAACACCGGCTCTTTCCATGACATACACTGATGTCACTTTTTAAATCCCCTTCAGTCTGTGTAGATGAAGGGGAGGAGACAGGTTAAAGAAGGATTTTTAAGCATTGAGACATGGCTTGTGTATGTGTGCCACTCAGAGGGTGAACGGACAAAACAAAAGAATTAAGTGCCATTGAACAGGGTATGGTAGTAGGTGCAGGGTGCACTGGTTTGTATCAAAACTGTATCGCTGCTGGGTTTTTCACATATAACAGTTTCCCGTTTGTATCAAGAATGGTCCACCAGCCAACTTGACACAACTGTGGGAAGCATCGGCATTAACATGCGCCAGCATCCCTGTGGAACGCTTTTGACACCTTGGGGGGGGTTCATGTTTTGTACACTTTGTAGGGGGGTAGGTGTTTTTAATGTTTTGTTCACTCGGTGTATATCTTCTCAAAAACCCTAAGTAGTTCCAGACACAGAGATACGTTTTTAAAGGGGCAATCTGAAGTTAAAACAATTACACTTTACCCCGCCACTGTTTTGGTAAAATGCTGAGGAATGGGGCAGGAGAAATGTAACCACTCAAATTCATAGACAGAGCTAGGTCTGACCATCCATGATATCACAGTATAGTTTGAGATGTGTTGAGGCTATACACTAGTGTTTGTTTACAAATATGTTGTTTATAAAAAAATAGAGTAAAACAAACTTATATTTTGAATTCTGGTGGGGTATGACAGTTGGAACTAAGCACATGCAACATTTATAAGTTATTCTTCCTGAATCAATCAATGGGTTTATGTAATTAATTTGAAAGTCCACACATAGATACACCAATCGCACATTGCCCCTTTAGATAACTATTGTATCATTCAATATGTCTCAGGATTCTACATGTCATTCTACAGTCCAGGTGCGCAAAGGGGGGGGGGGGGTAATTTGTGTTATTGCATGTTCCACAATAAATGTCTGAAACCAAATCTTGAACTGAAGTTTAGGTCAACCAACCTTCATCAGGGTTTAGCATTTCTGCTGCTCTGGCTAAGTCTGTATGTTGCTGTTTCAGATCTGTGTGCCCATGTCTGTGGAGTTTGACGAGCTGGTCAAGGCTAGAGAGAACCCAACTGAAGAAACACAGAGTGAGTTTTCTACAGTATGGTGGTGGAGTCATTGTCTAACACTGTGTAGGTGTTAATGTAATGATTTATGTGGTCTTTCCCCAGACATGGTGGAGTTCAGTGATGAGGAGGCGTACGGACGCTACCTTGATCTTCATGACTGCTATCGGAAGTTCATCAACCTGAAAGGGGCAGAGGTAAGATGTCCACTCGCCACCCTAAATACTCCTCATCCTAGTCTAATGTCAAACTATACTAAAGCCTAACCTTCTGCCCTCTGTTTCAGAAACTGGAGTACATCAGCTACCTTTCCTCATTTGACCAGCTGTTTGATGTCTCCAAGGACAGAAAGAATGCTGAATACAAAAAGTAAGCATATTTAACTATTTGCTCTATTGTACAGACCTTTTCTTTGTGATTGTACTGTAAATGCATTCCTATAGAATTGTAGTACCTTATATTAATTTGTTTGTAGTTCTCCTCCGCATGTTTTTCCATCAGGTTGTTTCACACCTGTGTTCGATGTTATACAGGTACTTAGAGATGCTACTGGAGTACCTTCAAGACTACACAGAGAGAGTCAAACCTCTGCTGGACCAGAATGATCTCTACGGCAAGATCCTGGGAGAGTTTGAGAAGAAGTGGGAGATGGGGACCTTCCCTGGCTGGCCAGTGAGTGTCCAAGATGGGGAAGAAGACTACTATAGTGATGGTCTATATGGGAGTTTCACATTTTTTATTCTCTTCCTCTGTTATAGAAAGAGACGAGCAGTGCTCTGACCCACGCCGGAGCTCATCTAGACCTTTCTGCTTTCTCCTCTTGGGAGGAGTTGGCTTCCCTGGGTCTGGACAGGTTGAAGTCTGCCCTTATGGCCCTGGGCCTGAAATGTGGAGGGTAAGCAATAAGCATGCTCTTCTGTGGCTGGGAGGAGGTCTTAAACTTAAACTTTACTTTAAACTTGGAATACTGGAATAACAGTTGTAATTAGAATATTATAACAGTAACTGGAATATTGTAATAACATCAAATTCCAGCAGTAGACTAGGAGTATAGATCGACGGTGTACTGATGACTAATATCGGACTGGGTGACTGATGTAAGGTTGCTAAATGGGTGTATATGGCTAATGTGTATGTGACCTCACAGAACCCTGGAAGAGAGAGCCCAGAGGCTGTTTAGCACCAAAGGAAAATCCCTAGAATCTCTGGATCCCTCCTTGTTCGCCAAGAACCCCAAGTCCAAGGGACCCAAGAAGTATGTGATTGTCAGTTAAACATTTGCATGTTTTATGTTTTTCTGCACCTGATAGCATGTTCTAGCCGTGTTATTGACCATTCCAATCTCTCTGCAGAGACACAGAGCGTAACAAAGAAGTCGCCTTCCTGGAGTCTCAGGTTTATGAGTATGTGGAAATCCTGGGGGTAAGTAAAAGATGCCAAGGATGACTCCTTTATAGAACAAGGCCTGCACACGGTTAAAGCTCCCAATTCACTGCTTTATTGATAATGTTTCCATCCTGTCACCTGACCAAGATTAGTTTCTGATCGAAATTTTGTCAATAAAGTGGTGAATTGGGAGCTTTAACCATGTGCAGGCCTTCTTGTTCTATACTAGTGTTCTTTATTAGCCCAGCACCTATGTTTTTAGTCGTATTTAATGAATGTCTTTAGTTCTGAGGGCCTTTATATAACGGTTAGTCCCGGCCATACAATAGGTGTGTTTTACTCACAATAACCACACAAACACCTGTTAACACTTCCATCTGATTGTCTGTGGCCCTGTAGGAGCAGAGGCAGCTGACCCATGAGAATGTGCAGAGGAAGCAGGCCAGGACAGGAGAGGAGAGAGAGGAGGAAGAGGAGGAGCAGCTCAGTGAGAGTGAGAGTGAAGATGAGGACAACGAGATAATCTACAACCCCAAGAACCTGCCTCTCGGCTGGGATGGAAAGGTTTGGATTCTGGCCCTGACATCAGACCTGTGTACTAGCTGTGTTAAAGCGCTGCAATACTAATGAAATACAAATTATTGTTTTATTAATAATGGTCTTATTTATTCAGACTTCATTGTACAGTGGTTGCATGCTACCACACTAACCTTGTTTTTAATTGTTCTAGCCCATTCCATACTGGCTGTACAAACTCCATGGCCTGAACATCAATTATAATTGTGAGATCTGTGGAAACTACACGTACAGAGGACCCAAGGCCTTCCAGAGGCACTTTGCAGTACGTTCAGATTTCTGTTCAACATTATTCATATAATTATTTGCGTATTGTTATTACAGTGTCATATTAGGTTATTACAGTGTTATGTCAATGCCCTCCTTTTGTTTGTATGTGTGCATAAGTGAAACTGTAGAGGATTCGATTTTAGAAATGGACTAATTCTGTTCTCAGCTGATAAGAGCATGTTGACCATGGTTGGTTAATATTACTGCTAGATAATATGTTGTTACCTGTTGTCTCCTCCCCTCAGGAGTGGCGTCACGCCCATGGAATGCGCTGCCTGGGAATCCCCAACACGGCTCACTTTGCCAACGTCACCCAGATCGAGGACGCTGTCTCTCGTAAGTAGTTCTGTTACAGCCCTGATAGAGGCTGAGGCAGATGACAAGTGAAAATAATGAGTATTGTTATTTGGGTTGAATAGAATAGTCATGTTATAGAAAATAGTGTTACCAGACCAATAAATAGTTGTACATCCAGATTGCCCTCACAAGAAGATTTCTGACCGCAAGGGTCTTTCCTGGTTAAATAAATGATGAAAAATGACTGATCATTCAGTCCACGTTCTGGATAATAATAGTGTATTTTTAACCCAGTATGGTCAAAGCTGAAGTCACAGAAGGCATCAGAGCGCTGGCAACCAGATACAGAGGAGGAGTACGAGGACTCCAGTGGAAACGTGGTCAACAAGAAGACCTACGAGGACCTGAAGAGACAGGGTCTGCTGTAGAGAGGAGACCGACAAAGACTTGGAAACCTTGAAGCGCAACGTGATGCCCAATTTGTTTATTTTTTTGTGTGTTTTTTCTGGCCTTTGACCCTTGACCTTTTCATTTACATTTTTCATTTAGAAGTTGTGATGTTGTTTTTATTAATTCCTTCCTTTGACAACCATTTTGAAATGGAACAGCCATCGATTCTAATAATAAATGGGTAATATTTGTCACCATTGTTGTTTCTGAGTTAGTTAGTTCTATTAGAAAGCAATTGTAATGTCTTAAGTTGTTTAAGGAGTCACCTGAACCACTGTCCATTACCAATGAACCCTCCCATTGTCAGGTGATGGACAGTCCCTTTAAAGGGAGTGTACTAGAGGGGAGTCTGCAGATATCTTCACACTTGCTCACCGATTCCTCTGTTTGCCTGGTAAGGAAAATTCACCTTTTATTTACTAATTCATACATTTCATAAAATGTTGAAGATGCTTTCTCAGCTCAGCAGTTTTTTTGGAATTATACAAGACACTTGTGCTGTATTTGAGTGAGCTGTTAATGATTTAAATATTGTTATTTCATGTAGCATGACTTGCTTGCTATGACATGCAAATTGACTTACAGTATCAGTTTGCCAATATGAGTACACTTGAGGGAAGAAATGTCTGAATATTGCTAAAATAATGTTGGATTTGGTCTGTTATAATATACACCATCCAACAGTCATCATAACTGGTCATATATAAACAGGGATATGGGTATGATAGCGTTTAATTGTTTACCACTAATTCACATGACCACATTACCAGTCTCCAGGCTGCACCCATTAAAAGTAATTGAGAGAGGAGATAAGCATTTCCTTAGGTGATGCATTGAGATGGAAGTTCTGGCTCCTGGTCTTGGCTAAGTGTATCCTGAGGGGATCATGAAGCTACCACGGTGTGTTCTACGAGTACTCCTGGACCCCAGGGTCAACACTAACTACATGGATTTATAACGTGTTTAAATTGATGGAATATTACTCTCATCAACATAACAATGCCCACGCCATCACATGACTGAGAATCTAAAACCTTCATTAATTAATGCACATGTTTGTACGGGCTATGTTTGTACGGGGACTCAGGCTACACTTTTGCAGGTTAATTATCCACACATCTGCTGCTGGGGGAAGTAAGCTAAGGATGTTTTTGAAACAGGACTGCAGAGGTATCCTCATCACCTTACCTAATCAATATCAGTAGTCCAGTAAATATCAGTTGTTTTTATACAAAAATGACAGAGCTGACCTTGATTAGCATTTTTATTATTCCATTTCAATGCAGGAGTCCTTGGTCTTTCCGGTCCTCAAAGGAGATCTGTTGTATTTGTTCTTGGTAAGATTACAACATCTCTGATTTGTATAATCTGATTATCCCTGATTGTTTTAATAGCTGAGAGATTTAATAAGCTTTGATTATAACTCATTTGATTATTAATTCATTATCATTTAGTGCTTTTGAATCTAACCATTAAGAAAACTGTGGGAGACCAACTCCCAACTTCCACAAATGACCCCAAGATGACTGAAGCTCAAACCACCCAACCCACCACAACCATCAGCAAACTGTATCCTATATGCACAACCAGGTCAAAGACTGAAAACAGCCAAACCATTCACACCACCACTGTCCCTCCAGGAAGAGACTACTACAATACAGACCGCAACAAAGAAGTCTTCCCTACATCCCAGACTGGGGGAGAATACACCATAGCTCAAGATTACATCACAAACATCTCTACACTCAAGACTGAGAGAAACGACACAGAAGATGATATTAACGTCACCCATTCTTTCAATAATGAGATGGTGAAGTATAGTGATGTCATACCAACATCTCAGACCAATGGAAACCATATTCAAGATGGGGGCAAGGACTTTGATGACCAAGGCTCCATTGCCTCCGATATGACCCAAACTGAGAACTATAATATCACCACAGAGCCTACCCCTACAGCTACAGCAAGATCCACAATGGGAGACATGACTGTAAATGCTGCATTAACCAGAAAGAAGGTACTACATATTTCTTGCAAATGAATGCAAAATGCTGGCAATTTGGCAGAAATGTCAACTTTTCAACATACATTATAATTTGCTTTCCTTCACAGATGAGGTCTTGTAAAATATTTAGCTGTATCGGCATAACGTGCTACAAACATGTGAAGGTCATGGAGGAGTTGTGTGAGGAGGGTATGGACTTCTGTGAGGTAAGAAGAGACCCATTCCTTCTAACAAATGTCTTTACGATGCAATGTCAACTCATTTGGCTTGGTTATCAACATGTCAGTTCATCTGGATCTAAACTATTCATGGATGAAGAAGTGTTGTTTTTGTTAATTATGATGATTCTTCCAGTCCTGATGGTTATGATCACAATGATGATATTGAACTTATACACCATCCCACAGCTCAAGAAAGCCTCAAGCCAGGTCACCTGGAATACATACGTGGCAGTGTGGAGTGCTGGATGCGCCAGAGACTGCAGACAGAGCACTAAGTGTGGTCCCTTCAGCTCGTACCAATGCCACAATGAGTGTTGTGTGGCTGGGGCTGTCTCCTGTCTCAGACTGGATGGTTCTCTCAACATGCCTGTCAACTCTGCCTGCTGTGGCCTGGGGAGTCTCTCCCTCCTGGCTCTGAGTGTAACCTCTCTACTGGACAATCTACTCAACACGCGCTAATCTACTAACCTTCCTGTGATATTAGACTCACTTTAGAATGCAGAGGGTTTAGTATGGATCGACTACATTTACATTTAAGTCATTTAGCAGACGCTCTTATCCAGAGCGACTTACAAATTGGGTAAATTCATATTTCAGTTTTGTCATATCCACTGCTTGGGCGTCATTAGTTCTTTCATGTTTTCTTCATCTGTGAATGCAAGCTCTTGTGAAAATAAAACTGTTTTCCAGCTTTATGTTGTTCTTAAATACCACATCCCAACCTCTAGCGGATCCAGTCATGGGTTTGAGTGGGCTGTTCTTCTGTGGGTGTTACTGCCTGGGGATACATAGGCCTAGAATGAACCCACTATGGACCAATTACTGTTCAAAATGATTTCAACTCAGACAATTAGACTCATACCTCAACTATGTTACGCCTCAACCATGTTGATCATTATATTTCTCGGATTCTCATCAAGATTGTATCACTGTCGGGTTCACAAAAAAAAACGTATTTCCGATGGTGTGCAGTGTGTTCAGCAATAATTCATCTTCACAAGATGGCGCTATAGCACAGTTATATCCAGGAGCTATAGCGTATACATGTATCTGCCAAAACAATAGAAACGGTTGAGTAAATAAGGGATACAAAGTATGTTGAAAGCAGGTGCGATTGCTGAGTTAATTCATCAATTAACATCCCATCTTACTTTGGGTCATGTATAAATTACTGGGCAGGCCATTATTTTGGCTACAATGGCTATGCCACCGGCCATAGGATGACAATGCCCACATCCACAGGGCACGAGTAGTCACTGAATGGTTGATGAGCATGAAACCGATGTAAACCATACGCCATGACCGTCTCAGTCATCAGGTCTCAACCTCATGCCACCGTGCATTGAAATTGCTCTGGCTCGTGGTGGCCCATGTTGGTGTTTCCTTTATTTGGTCAGTTACCGGTCGTTTACTTCACTGAGGGAGGGAGGGAGACTGTTCACGGTTGAGTCTGGGCGGAAAGAGGAAGCTGGTTAAATAGGCTGCTAGGGTGACTACGATGTAGCAACACTGTAACGACGGAGGAATCGATTTTGAAACAGAATTAACAAAGCGGAAGACATGTTATAAAGACAAACGACCTTGTAGTTATTGTTGACTGCATTTACGTGGTGAACTTTCAAAACTGTGAGTAGCTAGGGATTGTTATTGAAACGTGGCAACTTTTCTGTGCTGCGTCCTGCTGAATGGGTGCTTCTTAGTAGCAACAAGTAAAATAGTTTTGATGATAGCCTAAACTCGCTGAGGAATGCCGAGATTGTAGTTGACTTTATTAGGTTACTGTCGTTTCAAACCGTTTAACCAATAGTCCGTTAATCTCAACAAAATTAAATGCATTTGTAGCTGCTGTCGTGAAAGCCTACTCTTACTTGATACATTTTCTAACCCTCTACTTCTCATTTCAATTGCTACCCAGTGAGTGTGTCACCTTTGTTACCATTTATGAGGATGAATGAGACCGTGCTCTTTGTCGAGGAAGAAGAGGCGGACAAGACAAATCAGCAGGTTGAAGAGGACAATGTCTCCAGGAAGATGGTTACTGTCGACTGGGACCAATGGGACAAGCTACTGCTGCCCTCTACACTGGACTCTGGTGTGCACAGTCTGGACACAGTGTATGACAGAACCACTGTGATGATTGAACAAGACCCAGTGGGTTCTAGAACTGACAATAAAGAGGAGGAAGAGGACATGATGATGTACCTACATGAGGGATGTGAGACGGAGGGCCGTGGAGGTCTGGAAGACCACTGGCAGGCCATGTCACAGGGGTACATCCACCACACCATCTCCCAGGACCAGATCCAGTTCACCATCAACCCTGGTTCCACACCCATGCCACGGCACATCCAGGGGGCCACCATCACACTGCACTCTGAGTGCCCAGATACCCACCACAGCGAGGTAAGCCTTGATATCCAAGGACCTGAAGACTTGTGTTAGCTAATTGAGCTAATGCCTGGGTTTTGGCCCAGTGGGCTAACCCCTGGTTCAACCCCAGTGGGCTAACCCCTGGTTCAACCCCAGTGGGCTAACCCCTGGTTCAACCCCAGTGGGCTAACCCCTGGTTCAACCCCAGTGGGCTAACCCCTGGTTCAACCCCAGTGGGCTAACCCCAACCCCAGGTTCAACCCTGGTTCAACCCCAGTGGGCTAACCCCTGGTTCAACCCCAGTGGGCTAACCCCTGGTTCAACCCCAGTGGGCTAACCCCTGGTTCAACCCCAGTGGGCTAACCCCTGGTTCAACCCCAGTGGGCTAACCCCTGGTTCAACCCCAGTGGGCTAACCCCTGGTTCAACCCCAGTGGGCTAACCCCTGGTTCAACCCCAGTGGGCTAACCCCTGGTTCAACCCCAGTCGGTCACATAAGCCTGTTTTGATATCTGAGCATGTTCTGTATTTATTTGGATATGTTGTCAGGAAAACTCACTCCTGGTATTCTGGTTGTGAGGAGGAGAGGCATCATCGGATGTCATAAGGTGAATGCACCAATTTGTAAGTCGCTCTGGATAAGAGCGTCTGCTAAATGACTTAAATGTAATGTAAATGTAATCATTGCTCATTCATATACAGGGCATTTGCAAAGTATTCAGACCCTTTGACTTTTTCCGAATGTTGTTACGTTACAGCATTATTCTTTTTTCTCTCTTTTTTTATCCACCCTTAATCTACACAATATCCCATAATGACAGAGCAAATACTGTTTTTTAAATCAATTTTAGCAAATGTATAAAAAAATAAATAACGGAAATTACATTTACGTAAGTATTCAGACCCTTTACTCAGTACTTTGTTGAAGCACCTTTGGCAGAGATTACAGTATTGAGTGTTCTTGCGTATGATGCTACAAGCTTGGCTGCTCTGGAGCAGGTTTTCATAGTCTCTTAGTCCTTGCCGGTGAAAAACATCCCCACAGAATGATGCTGCCACTACCATGATCACCGTAGGGATGGTGCCAGGTTTCCTCCAGATGTGTCGCTTGGCATTCAGGCCAAAGAGTTCAATCTTGGTTTCATCAGACCAGAGAATCTTGTTTCTCATGGTCTGAGAGTCTTAGGTGCCTTTTGGCAAACTCCAAGCGGGCTGTCATGTGCCTTTTACTGAGGAGTGGCTTCTGTCTGTCCACTCTACCATAAAGGCCTGATTGGTGGAGTGCTGCATAGATGGTTGTCCTTCTGGAAGGTTCTCCCATCTCCACAGAGGAACTCTGGAGCTCTGTCAGAGTGACCAAGGCCCTTCTCCCCCGATTGTTCAACTTAGCCGGGCGGCCAGCTCTAGGAAAATACTTGGCGGTACCAAACTTCTTCCATTTAAGAATGATGGAGGCCACCATGTTCTTGGGGACCTTCAATGCTGCAGAAGTGTTTTGGTACCCTCCCCAGATCTGTGCTTCGACACAATCCTGCCTCGGAGTTCTACGGACAATTCCTTCAACCTCATTGCTTGCCTTTTGCTCTAACATGCACTGTCAACTATGGGACCTTATATAGACAAGTTTGTGCCTTTCCAAATGTCCAATCAATTGAATTTACCACAGGTGAACTAAAATCAAGTTTTAGAAACATCTCAAGGATGATCAATGGAAACAGAATGCACCTGAGCTCAATTTAGATTCTCATAGCAAAGGGTCTGAATACTTATGTAAATAAGTTATTTCTAATTTTGAAATAAATTAGCAACATTTTATAAACTTTTTTTGCTTTGTCAATATGAGATATTTTGTGTAGATTGATATCGATTTGTATTTATTTAATCCATTTTAGAATAAGGCTGTAATGTAACAAAGTGGAAAAGGGGAAGGATCTGAATACTTTCATAATGTACTGTATATTTTCTAACGTCCCGGTCATGATGTCCTGAAGGATGTTACAAGGTTATAGATGGGCAGAGAGCCATTTTGTAGTCTTCTTTGAAATTACACTGAGTCGAGAGTGTAGGCCTCAACCCTTCTGGCAAACATGACATGGGGTTGGTCAGGCTTACACGTGATGATCATATGATGTGTATTCTCAGTCTGTGAATAACTGAGACCGACCCTTTTCAGCATATCACATATACACTCTTAGAAAAAAGGGTATGAAAAAGGGTTCTTCGGCTGTCCCCATATGAGAATACTTTTTGGTTCCAGGTAAACCCTTTTGTGGAAAGGGTCGTTGATGGATCCCAAAAGGGTTCTACCTGGAACCAAAAAGGTCTATTCAAAGGGTTCTCCTATGGGGACAGCCAAAGCACCATTTTACTTTCTATATAGCTCCGTTCTAAGAGTGTATAACATGTGGAAGGGAGTAAGACGTCCCTGAGGTCATTCATTCACATCATCATCACAGAGAAAATAAACCATGCTAGGTTAGCAGCAGCAGAACCATATTGTGTGAAGGTGACAAGCCAACTGTTATGATGAAGTCAGTGAGTGAGAGGAAGAGACAGGAGAGGAGATTGGTTTGGGGTGGGGAAATTGGGCCAGCCCGGGAGCTAGCTGTGAAGCTTCTGTTTTCCCTCATCATCATCAGTCTCTCTCCCATCCAGAACCACAGTCATTATAGTCAAGGTCTCTGAAGATGTAAAGATGAGATGATAATTCTCATGCTTTACAGCCTCTTGGTTCTCTTTCTGTGAAGGTAATTAGATCTCATTCATAAATGTGCACTTCAATCTTCTCACAGAAACCAATACAGCTGATTCATTTCCAGACTTGATGTATAGTAATGTTTGTGAAGTGTTACATACCGGTACTAAAAACACTTCATACATGTTAAACTTATGTTTATGCATATGGTGGTTTTCCATCTTGTTGACATAGTTTACGACCACAACTCTCTGCCTGTCTGTTCTGCAGGTGAAGCGTTACCAGTGTCTATACAAGGACTGTACTCGTACCTACAGCACAGCAGGGAACCTGCGGACCCACCAGAAGAGACACAGAGGAGAATACACTTTTGTCTGCAACCAGTTGGGCTGTGACAAGGCCTTCCTCACCTCCTACAGTCTGAAGATCCACGTCCGCGTTCACACCAAGGAGAAGCCCTTCGAGTGTGACCAACAGGGCTGTGAGAAGGCCTACAACACACTGTACAGGTAAGGGTTAGACCAGTGTTTTCCCTACCATTGACTAGGTGGGGAAGATGCCACAACCTAGCAGTTTTCTCCGCCACATCTATTTAGTTCGTATATTATTTACAGGCCCACTGGCACTAAAATTGTCAACTGAAGGAATCGCAGCCAAATTATTGTAGCGGGTAGCCTTCCTGCCATGACGTGTCACGTGATGATGTTTCATCAGTCATGAGTTGGGCACTCTGACCCCCTGACCTCAAAGTTAATTTACACAGCTTAGTGGCCTTTGGTATGCTGACCCCAAGTCAAGCCACAACTCACAGTGACTGTATGTTGGTGTGTTGATCTGCAAACATCAGCCGTGTTTGTTTCTCTCTGTTGTGTTTGTGTTGATGTGCAGGCTGAAAGCACACCAGAGACTGCACACAGGGAACACGTTTAACTGTGAGTCGGACGGATGCACCAAGTACTTCACCACTCTGAGTGACCTGAGGAAACACGTCCGGACACACTCCAAGGAGAGGCCCTTCAGGTGAGCTCACAATGAATGGCTGAAGTATGCAGTGGGTTGAAAGGACTAACTAATTCATGAACAAATGAATGCTTGCACAAATGAATACATGAGCACGGTTACATGCACACAATAATGTGATTATTGTAGATAGTCAGGTTAATATAATAGTTTGATTGAAAAGTTACATCCATTGCAAGAAAAACGATTTCCCTACATGGACACATCTGAAATTAGGCTACCGATGGGACTTTTGATAAATGCCGAAAATCGTCAATCAAAATAAATGTTCTACCACAGTGACCATGTTATTTTTGAGAAGACTATTAGATGATGAGTTCGGACATAAAAGTTTGTATGTGAAAACTATTTATAAGATGCATACTTTCAGTTTTTCCTAACTTTTTTTCCCAGTCAATCGCACATAGCAAATAAACCACTGGAACATCGATTAAGCTGTTTACATTCCTAATAATTCTAAAGATTGCTCAGAAAACCAGGTGTTTTCATCGGCATATGCTTACTTTGATTATGACCAATTTAAGATGAGCAGAGTCAGGTGTTTACATGACTAATGTCATGCTCTATCAGATATGAAGGTAAGACCCAGATGCAGACCACGTAGAATAAACAAGACTTTAATATTCCAACAGTGGCAGGCAATAGACAGGTCAATGCAGGCAGGGGTCAGTAAACCAGGGCAACGGTATCGGGCGGCAGGCACGCTCAGGGTAAGGCAGAGTGGTCAGGCAGGCGGGCTCGGAGTCAGGACTGGCAAAGGGCGAGAAAAGAGAGACTGGAAAAAGCAGGAGCTGAGACACAAAACGCTGGTTGACTTGAACAAACAAGACAAACTGGCAACAGACACAGAGAACACAGGTATAAATACACAGGATAATGGGGAAGATGGGTGACACCTGGAGGGGGCTGGAGACAAGCACAAAGACAGGTGAAAGAGATCAGGGTGTGACAATACTCTGCAATAATCGGTTTAATGTTGCATTATTAGTGTGCATGTAAACGTACTCAATGAATGAACATAACTCAACTTAGTGTTGTTTTCTCACCAGGTGTGACCATCCTGGCTGTTACAAGGCGTTCACCTCTAGTGACCATCTCCAAACACACATCCTGGGACAAATAGGTGAAGGTGGCGTGGTGATACACAGCGAACTCCTTGTCTTTTTTAAATGAAACTAGGGGGAGTTGAAAACCCCTTTTTTCCGGAGGTGGAGATAAAACAATACGCTCTAGCACGTCATTCTTTCCTCCCCGCTACGTTTTATTGAGTGCTCTTAATGGGGTATGGCTTCCTTAGCTGAGTCAGATTCTCAAGACAGGTGTGTGTTGAAAACATCCAAGTTTATTTCAGCCCAGTAGATAGGCCTCAGCACTGCTCAGCTCCCCAGCTTCTTATTGGCCCATTTATTCTCGCAACGCCCTGTCAGCGAATCCTGATGAGCCTATTTATCCACCTCCAACAGAGTGCTGAGATAACACACATACATAAAACACTCCCAAAGATCCAAACCCAGTCCATCTAGCACTCCAGACAGGCTCATATATTTGTAGGATTTCAAAATACTTTTTGAACCCAGGTCTGATTGCTGTTGTTGTTGTGGAGCTATTAATACTGCTGCTGTTGTGGTGGAGCTATTAATACTGCTGCTGTTGTTGTGGAGATATTAATACTGCTGCTGTTGTGGTGGAGATATTAATACTGCTGCTGTTGTTGTGGTGGAGATATTAATACTGCTGCTGTTGTTATTAACACTGCTGGTTGTGGTGGAGCTATTAATACTGCTGTTGTGGTGGTGGAGCTGTTGTTGTTGTGGTGGAGATATTAATACTGCTGCTGTTGTGGTGGAGCTATTAATACTGCTGTTGTTGTGGGGTGGTGGAGCTATTAATACTGCTGTTGTTGTGGGGGTGGAGCTATTAATACTGCTGTTGTTGTGGTGGTGGTGGAGCTATTAATACTGCTGTTGTTGTGGTGGTGGAGCTATTAATACTGCTGCTGTTGTGGAGCTATTAACACTGCTGCTGTTGTGGTGGAGCTATTAATACTACTGTTGTTGTGGTGGAGCTATTAATACTACTGTTGTTGTGGTGGAGCTATTAATACTACTGTTGTGTGTGGAGATATTAATACTGCTGTTGTTGTGGAGCTATTAATACTGCTGTTGTTGTGGAGTTATTAGTACTGCTGCTGTTGTGGTGGAGCTATTAATACTGTGTTGTTGTTGTGGAGCTATTAATACTGTTGTTGTGGTGGTGGAGCTATTAATACTGCTGTTGTTGTTGTGCAGCTATTAATACTGCTGCTGTTGTGGTGAAGCTATTAATGCTGCTGCTGTTGTGGTGGAGCTATTAATACTGCTGCTGTTGTGGTGAAGCTGTTAATACTGCTGCTGTTGTGGTGAAGCTATTAATACTGCTGCTGTTGTGGTGGAGCTATTAATACTGCTGCTGTTGTTGTGGATGTGGAACTATTAATGCTGTTGTTGTTGTGGTGGAGCTATTAATACTGTTGCTGTTGTGGTGGAGCTATTAATACTGTTGCTGTTGTTGTGGAGCTATTAATACTGCTGTTGTTGTGGAGCTATTAACACTGCTGCTGATGTGGTGGAGCTATTAATACTGCTGCTGTGGTGGAGCTATTAATACTGCTGTTGCTGTGGTGGAGCTATTAATACTGCTGTTGTTGTTGTGGAGCTATTAATACTGCTGTTGTTGTGGAGCTATTAATACTGCTGCTGTTGTGCAGCTACAGTGCCTGTTGCTGTTGTGGTGGAGTATTAATACTGCTGTTGTTGTGGAGCCCTGTTTTGAACTTTGCTGATGTGGTGGAGCTATTAATACCTTTTGCCACATTTCAGGCTTCAAACATAAAGATATAAAACTGTATTTTTTTGTGAAGAATCAACAACAAGTGGGACACAATCATGAAGTGGAACAACATTTATTGGATATTTCAAACTTTTTTAACAATCAAAAACTGAAAAATTGGGTGTGCAAAATTATTTAGCCCCTTTACTTTCAGTGCAGCAAACTCTCCAGAAGTTCAGTGAGGATCTCTGAATGATCCAATGTTGACCTAAATGACTAATAATGATAAATACAATCCACCTGTGTGTAATCAAGTCTCCGTATAAATGCACCTGCACTGTGATAGTCTCAGAGGTCCGTTAAAAGCGCAGAGAGCATCATGAAGAACAAGGAACACACCAGGCAGGTCCGAGATACTGTTGTGAAGAAGTTTAAAGCTGGATTTGGATACAAAAAGATTTCCCAAGCTTTAAACATCCCAAGGAGCACTGTGCAAGCGATACTATTGAAATGGAAGGAGTATCAGACCACTGCAAATCTACCAAGACCTGGCCGTCCCTCTAAACTTTCAGCTCATACAAGGAGAAGACTGATCAGAGATGCAGCCAAGAGGCCCATGATCACTCTGGATGAACTGCAGAGATCTTCAGCTGAGGTGGGACACTCTGTCCATAGGACAACAATCAGTCGTATATTGCACAAATCTGGCCTTTATGGAAGAATGGCAAGAAGAAAGACATTTCTTAAAGATATCCATAAAAAGTGTTGTTTAAAGTTTGCCACAAGCCACCTGGGAGACACACCAAACATATGGAAGAAGGTGCTCTGGTCAGATGAAACCAAAATTTAACTTTTTGGCAACAATGCAAAACGTTATGTTTGGCGTAAAAGCAACACAGCTCATCACCCTGAACACATCATCCCCACTGTCAAACATGGTGGTGGCAGCATCATGGTTTGGGCCTGCTTTTCTTCAGTAGGGACAGGAAAGATGGTTAAAATTGATGGGAAGATGGATGGAGCCAAATACAGGACCATTCTGGAAGAAAACCTGATGGAGTCTGCAAAAGACCTGAGACTGGGACGGAGATTTGTCTTCCAACAAGACAATGATCCAAAACATAAAGCAAAATCTACAATGGAATGGTTCAAAAATAAACATATCCAGGTGTTAGAATGGCCAAGTCAAAGTCCAGACCTGAATCCAATCGAGAATCTGTGGAAAGAACTGAAAACTGCTGTTCACAAATGCTCTCCATCCAACCTCACTGAGCTTGAGCTGTTTTGCAAGGAGGAATGGGAAAAAATTTCAGTCTCTCGATGTTCAAAACTGATAGAGACATACCCCAAGCGACTTACAGCTGTAATTGCAGTAAAAGGTGGCGCTACAAAGTATTAACTTAAGGGGGCTGAATAATTTTGCACGTCCAATTTTTCAGTTTTTGATTTGTTAAAAAAGTTTGAAATATCCAATAAATGTTGTTCCACTTCATGATTGTGTCCCACTTGTTGTTGATTCTTCACAAAAAAAATACAGTTTTATATCTTTGTTTGAAGCCTGAAATGTGGCAAAAGGTCACAAAGTTCAAGGGGGCCGAATACTTTCGCAAGGCACTGTATATATACTGCTGCTGTTGTGGTGGAGCTATTAATACTGCTGTTGTTGTGGTAGAGATATTAATGCTGTTGTGGTGGAGCTATTAATACTGCTGTTGTTGTGGATGTGGAGCTATTAATGCTGCTGTTGTGGTGGAGCTATTAATACTGCTGCTGTTGTGGTGGTGGAGCTATTAATACTGCTGTTGTTGTGGAGCTAATAATACTACTGCTGCTGTTGTTGTGGTGGAGCTATTAATCCTGCTGCTGTTGTGATGGTGGAGCTATTAATACTGCTGCTGTTGTGGTGGTGGAGCTATTAATACTGATGTTGTTGTTGTGGAGCTAATAATACTACTGCTGCTGTTGTGGTGGTGGAGCTATTAATACTGCTGTTGTTGTTGTGGAGCTAATAATACTACTGCTGCTGTTGTTGTGGTGGAGCTAATAATACTACTGCTGATGTTGTTGTGGTGGAGCTATTAATACTGCTGCTGTTGTGGTGGTGGAGCTATTAATACTGCTGTTGTTGTTGTGGAGCTAATACTACTACTGCTGCTGTTGTGGTGGTGGAGCTATTAATACTGCTGTTGTTGTGGAGCTAATAATACTACTGCTGCTGTTGTTGTGGTGGAGCTATTAATCCTGCTGCTGCAGGTTTCTCTGGGGCCCAGTTCTACTCACACACACACATTCTAACTATAACACTGTAATTTGTCTTTCTAGCCTGTTCCTCTGATACCAGAGAACCCAACAAACTCTTCCTCCCTCTGAGGAGCTATGAGTCTCAGATGGGGTTTAGATCCATTACATGTGATCTGTGAATGCAAGTCACATTGATGTCAGAGGCTGAGGAAACATTATCTGCCTGCTTTTTGGGTTTGCTTCCCAGTGGGAGTTTCCATATGTATCCTGCAGAACTGCTTGTGTCTGTAGCCAGGACTTTTCTCAGTGTGTGTATGTGTGCCTGTTTCTCAAACAACACTAGTGGCTTGAACCTTTCATCCCCCCCAGAAAACAGATGCCTCAAGGCACTAAAGGCTACATCAGCATAAACTCCTGTTATTAATGATCATTGTCGTTATGCATGGACTTGGATATTGCTGAGCGTATTTCTTTATCCTGCCCCTTCACCCATAAGGCAAAGAGTTGTGGACTCAAATTACCTTTCTTTCTCCAAGCCAGGACTATGTCTCAATTTCTTATGGGTTGTAGCAATAGAGTTGGCTGCTGTATAAGAGAGACCTATAAAAGTAATATCATTGTGTGTGTGTGTTCTTTCTTCTAGGTGAGCCACCCCTCCTTCAGGTGGACACAGATGGTGATAACTCCCTAAGCTCCTCCAACAGTCCGAGGGACAACATCAAAGGTCACGACCCTGGACCGTCAGCTGACATAATTCACAGCCACTCCCTCTCAGACGTGAGTCCTCCCACCATGTGACTGAAAATGGCACTTAATAATGATGTTTTGACAATGACATATTGCATCTGTTTCTGTCTCGCACGGTATGTGTCAAGACTTACTGGTCAAATATCCATGCAATCAATAGATTTTCTGTCTTTTAAGTCTGTTCTCAATATGCGGTGCTCTCTAATCATCTCTTATAATTAATCAATAATCATGTTTTGAAACACAGGATTTGAATCCTCATTCCCCATGTCTCAGTGATATGAGCCTGATTTCCACTGCTTCCCAGCTCCGAGAAAGTAATGTAAGTAATTTTGTAACTCTTTTTTTCTCCAAATGTTCAATTTCGCACACTATCTGAATAAACATCCATGTCTTAAAGACATACACTCTCCGGCCAGTTTATTAGGTACACGACTCCGTTCACGAAAAAGGATAGCTCCTACAGAAAATGAGTCACATGGCCGTGGCTTGCTATATAAAGCAGGCAGACAGGCATCAAGGCATTCAGTTACTGTTTGATTGAACATTAGAATGGGCAAAACAAGTGACCTAAGCGACTTTGATGGTCGGTGCCAGACACGCCTGATCCAGTATCTCAGAACTGACTGGCACCCTGGGCTTTTCAAGCACGACAGTGTCTAGGGTTTACCGAGAATGAGTCCTGTGGGCGAAAACAGCTCGTTGATGAGAGAGATCGAGCGGAGAATGGCAAGAATCGTGCAAGCTAAGAGGCGGGCCACAAATATGCAAATAACAGCGCAGTACAACAGTGATGTGCATAACGGCATCTTAGAATGCACTACTCGTTGATCCTTCTCCTATCAGCTAAAAACAAGAAGAAGTTGCTCTAGAGGGCATGTGATCACCAACACTGGAGTATTGAGGAGTGGATTAACATTGTCTGGGACATGACAGTTTACTAGCGTGGCCTGTTCAGTCCACACACCTCCGCCCAAATAGAACGTCTTTGGGATGAGAGAACGGGCTGTTGGCAGCATGAATGTACCACTGTCCAATCTGCAGCAACTGCGTAATGCCATTGTGTCAGCATGGACCAACATTCCTGTGTAATATTTCTGACGCCTTGTAGAATGCCCCCCAAAAAATCATTCTGGAGGAAAGGGGGGTCCAACCCGATACTAGATAGGTGTACCTAATAAACTGACTGGTGAGTATATATACACTATACAGTTATCCCTTTGCTATTGGCTATATAGACACTATTAGAGACTACAGTCATGTCCCAGGGCTAATTGTATACATGTATAATTTGTGCATACTGTATGGTAATTGTAATAGATGGTAACTAAGACGTGCTGTATATGTTTAGCTTGTTAGACTAATGTTTCTCTGCTGCCGTCTTGTCCCTGTGGCAGTCTGATGCCCTGGACCTGGTGTTTGAGTTGCTGTTTCAAGACAAGACCCAGACACAGGGTGAGTACTGTACCATGTTGTGGTGAACACCACCTGTGCTTTGTGGTCTAAATGCCTTGTCTCCTGTTAAGCCCTTAAAAACATTTTATCTGTCCCCTATCTTATCCAGATGTGTCATCGGTGGCAGTGACCTCGTATAGTTTGGAGAACCCATCTCTAACCGTGGTGCTTTCAGAAGCATCTCAACCTTTAATTTCTACCTGTCCTGAACCCTCTGACTCTACCCCTAGTGAACCCCGTCCTGTACCCCTCACCTCTGGGTGTATCCCGAGTGAACCCCGTCCTGTACCCCAGCCCACCGCTCTCCTCACCCCTGGTGAACCCTGTCCAGTTCCTGTTTCTCCCATGATCAGTGATACACCTAAACATGAGGTGATTCCAGAACAGCCATCCAATCAGAGCCTACTACAACAGCTAGCCTCATCACTCCATTCCCAACCAGGCTCCACCCAGAACGTACTATCACAGCCAACCACCACCCTCCATTCCCAACCAGGCTCCACCCAGAGCGTACTATCACAGCCAACCACCTCCCTCCATTCCCAACCAGGCTCCACCCAGAGCGTACTACTACACCCAGCTGCCATGTCCTCCATCTATTCTCAACCAGGCCCACACCCTCCACCCTCCAGCTCCTCCCTCCAGGCCCCACTAACACCCCTCTCCCTGGAGTACTCTACTCATCCTACGGTCCCTGCCCACAGTACCATCCAGCCCATCACCTTGTCCACTCAGAACCTCCAGTGGCTGTTGAACAGTATCAATGACCCGAGGCAGCAGGACATGCAGACACAGCTATCCGTGAGTCATCATTAACAACTTACTAATAGGTTGTTATTATAATTATAACAAGTCAGGTCCATTATAAGTTATAAGCAGATAATACATTTTTCTATTAGATGTTGGTCTAATAATACAACATTCTTACATGTTTTTATCGGACAGTTTTTTTATGAATTAATAATTTGTTGTCATACGATATTTGTGTCATTATTCTAGATGCTTTATTGAAACCTCCTAACCTGGAGGGTAGTAAAGCCAGCTAATTAGAATATGGAGATGGCTGCAGTCCAATGATTTGGTCTTTTAATTAAAATATGGAGAGGGTCGTCCAATCATTGGCCTTTTTATTAGGATGTGGAGAGGGACTATCCAATCATTGGCCTGCTGGATCTCATCCAGTCCAACTGTTAATTGACCTTCAGTTGTTTTAATGAAACTTTTCCTCTGTTTAGCCATGAGGCATTGACATTCTGTTAATTATATGCTGAACATGCTCTCTTCTCTTGTTCTGTTGTATTTCAGCAACAACACAGTGGCTCGACACTAGAGAAGCTCTATTTCACCACAGAAATACCAATGGGAGGGAACACAGGTAATTTATGGAGATTCATCTTTTGCTTCGTTATATTTACCGACATATGAATTTAGGTGTGGTTTTTACACGTATTCTACATGTTGATCATTTCAATGTATTTGGTCGCTAAACATTAGCAGTTGCAGAGCTGTAGATATTGTAATGCTAGCAACAAGACCGTATCTGTGAGGTTGTTGTACTGTACAATTTGTATGGATATATTGACTTTTAAAAAGATTATTTGACATGCAATTTGTCTTGTCTGCTAGGGACAGCTCTGCAGCAGATAGGCCTGAGTCTGCCTGTCATCGTAATTAGACAGGGAGAGTCATGCCAGTGTCGGTGCCCCTGCAGAGACGGCAGCGCAGCATCAGACACAGAGAAACAGACTAGTGCCCAGTTCCTTCAGTCCCAGGACCTATCAACCAAGGACCCACCCCCTCAGCCCCAGGACCCACCACCCCAGCCCCCTCAGCCCCAGGACCCACCACCCCAGCCCCCTCAGCTCCAGGACCCACCACCCCAGCCTACTCCACCATAGCATCCTCAACCTCCACCTGTACATCCCCCATGAAAATTCAAGTCAACATTGTATTACTGGAGAAACTGTTCCTGTTCCTTATCCAACTGAGGTGTCTCTATGCACTGTGCTGTGTACTTAACTCTTTCTGTTGTTAATACCTAGTTCAGGATCAGGTCTCCATACCCTGTCCCCATAACCTCAATCAATAGAAACCCAAACTACTCCGGACTGGTTGCTGAGGGTAGAAAGCAATCATGTGCTGCATTTCAGTGTGGATCAGGTCAATTCTGGTAGCAGACTAGCGGTCTATTATGAATTGGGCTTGAACAGTGGCTGGCCGCTGAAGGTAGTGTGGAAAACGGTTGACTAGAGCACAAATCCTCTGTAGCAACATTCCTCTTTACATCCAGTCCCACTGGAAACATGAAAGGTGACATTTCTTTTTGATGGCGCAGAAAGGTAAAGCACTGTTAAAACAGACTATCACTCCCCAAGCAGTACTTAACATTGCATTTTTTGCCAAATGTGTGTGGAATGCAAAGTGTTGTGGCATCGCGTGTGTCATGTATCCGTACCGTTTCATTCTGAACCTGCAAATGATCTCTGTGTTCAAGGATGTGGAATAATGGGAGATCTAAGTAGCAAATGCTGCTCTAACAATGCAGTGCAGTACATTTAGACACTAGCAAACTAACCTGGCAATGCACAAATATTAGTGTTTTCTTCAACGTTCAATGTTCACAATATAAGTGTTTTTAACATGTCATTTTTTTATGTAATGTCATCATCTGTAACTGTTTTACTTACTGACATGATGACCAGATGGACAGGTTAGCTGAGGGGTCTGCATCAGGCTCCCTGTGGAGGAGCTCTGAAGAGTAACTGTTTTACTTACTGACATGTTGACCAGATGGACAGGTTAGCTGAGGGGTCTGCATCAGGCTCCCTGTGGAGGAGCTCTGAAGAGTAACTTAACTGTTTTACTTACTGACGTGATGACCAGATGGACAGGTTAGCTGAGGGGTCTGCATCAGGCTCCCTGTGGAGGAGCTCTGAAGAGTAACTGTTTTACTTACTGACATGTTGACCAGATGGACAGGTTAGCTGAGGGGTCTGCATCAGGCTCCCTGTGGAGGAGCTCTGAAGAGTAACTGTTTTACTTACTGACATGTTGACCAGATGGACAGGTTAGCTGAGGTGTCTGCATCAGGCTCCCTGTGGAGGAGCTCTGAAGAGTAACTGTTTTACTTACTGACATGTTGACCAGATGGACAGGTTAGCTGAGGGGTCTGCATCAGGCTCCCTGTGGAGGAGCTCTGAAGAGTAACTGTTTTACTTACTGACATGATGACCAGATGGACAGGTTAGCTGGGGTCTGCATCAGGCTCCCTGTGGAGGAGCTCTGAAGAGTAACTGTTTTACTTACTGACATGTTGACCAGATGGACAGGTTAGCTGAGGGGTCTGCATCAGGCTCCCTGTGGAGGAGCTCTGAAGAGTAACTGTTTTACTTACTGACATGTTGACCAGATGGACAGGTTAGCTGAGGGGTCTGCATCAGGCTCCCTGTGGAGGAGCTCTGAAGAGTAACTGTTTTACTTACTGACATGTTGACCAGATGGACAGGTTAGCTGAGGGGTCTGCATCAGGCTCCCTGTGGAGGAGCTCTGAAGAGTAACTGTTTTACTTACTGACATGTTGACCAGATGGACAGGTTAGCTGAGGGGTCTGCATCAGGCTCCCTGTGGAGGAGCTCTGAAGAGTAACTGTTTTACTTACTGACATGTTGACCAGATGGACAGGTTAGCTGAAGGGTCTGCATCAGGCTCCCTGTGGAAGAGCTCTGAAGAGTAACTGTTTTACTTACTGACATGTTGACCAGATGGACAGGTTAGCTAAGGGGTCTGCATCAGGCTCCCTGTGGAGGAGCTCTGAAGAGTAACTGTTTTTGAATGTACAAAAATCCACTTGATTGTGTCTCTTTGAATGTTCTGCATTATTGAACGAGCTTAATGGACTTCCTGTTTTTAAGTGCTTTGGAACTCTGATTGGCATAATTCCCTCGACGACATCCCCCCAGCCAACCCTGCTGCCTTTAGATACATTTCCTCTCTCTGTATCTGTCTCTGTCTCTCGTGCCTTTCTTTTTTCTAGTGTGACTTTCTGTCCCTGGACAATGTTTTCACATGACCTCAATATTCTCAGTGTTACTGAGTTAACAGAAGGAAACCGTTTTTTCCTAGCTTGCTTCTACTTCGCTGGCCTGATGGACCCATGCAGGAGGATCAGATGGTGATGGATTCAAGATGGAAAAAGCTCTGTATGCATTATGCTCATTTAGAATCTGAACTGATATACTTTGTTTCACCATTGTAGAATGAACATCAGTTTGGATTCCAGGCTAAGAGGATGCTAGTAGCAAGGAACAACAGGCTTTCTAAATGTAAATGACTTCCTTATTTACGCCCTCCTGCTGTCTTGTCAGTCAATTCTATTTTCATACTTCTCTCTCTCTTTGATTCTCTGTCCCTTTCTCTCCCCTCTCAGTTCACTGCCCTTCTACGGTTGACATTCTGAGGTACGAACCAGGAAGCTATAATGGTATGAATGCATCATCTGATCTGTCACCTGGTACTAGAAGGATCGGTGATGAGGAGTGTCAGGGCCGGCCGTCGCACGGTGCTGTGAAGCCTGACATTTCTAACCACGCCTGGTTGGTTTGGTGTTAAAGGCTGTGTTTGGGCAGTGTGGGTATGGAGCAGGACAGAGACTCAACACTGGCCCCATGGTTTCTATTTGTCCTGAGCTTAGTAGTAAAGTAGCTAGTGCAGTGTGTTGAGAAGGGACTAGGCAGCCTGCTACGGCTTGACAATGATAGAAGAGCGTGTTACAGGACAGGCTTCTTCCCAGATGGTGGGTCTGACCCTTGCTGATTCGGTTGAGTCGAAACCACCCTATTTCAAACACACCAAAGATTCCCACATAGTAACCAGACAATACGTTTATTTTTCACCATTTAAAAGTATTACAGGAAAGAATAAGTCCTCAATGTCAGAATGTCTCCAAGCTCACCCACACTACACAAACCCCAGTGGCTATATCATTACTGTGGCGATCATCACAACAGAACTCATCTGAAAGTCACTCAAAACAGGCTATTTCTTGGCACTAACATAAGTTGACTTAAACCAACCAATGAAACTTTGTACAAAAGTATTTGTGTTGTGTATTCAGATGTAAAATAAAAATAATTAAAAAACAGGCATCGGGATGAAATTCACATAAATGGAAAAGTTCATTTGAGAGAAGAACAGAAGAGTTGACAAAAACAGAGACAGGTTCAATCATGAGTGTACCCTGAATCCCAAACCAACCCCTAGCCCCCTCCCCCTAGATGCTTCTGCAGATCTGAGAGGATTGGATTGGTGTAAGCAACCTTCATCTTGCCCAATGATAGGCAAGGTGGAATTGTTGCTAAGCCAATGGTGTGAGCAGTCTCAGTCCCACTTGCTCCACTGAAAAGCATACGCTACTTGTATTTATTTGGATAGTGAAGATAAAATGTGTACATTTGGCTCTATACTCCAGCATTTTGGAATTGAGATCAAATGTTTCATGTGAGGCGACTACTGAATGTCACCTTTTATTTGAGGGCATTTTACGTATCATACGTATCAGTTTTACAGTTTAGAAATAAAACACTTCTGTATGTAGTCCCCCCATTTGAATAAAATACATATTCTTATAAGTATTTGGACAAATTCACTTGTAGTGTATTAAAGTAGTCAAAAGTGTATACCCCCCCAGAAAAATATATATGCTAAGCTCTCACCATTACCAATAACAGGGGAGGATTAGCATTTTTGGGGTGGGTATGATCTCTGTTCCTCTGTAACTTTCTCACTCATCATTATTCAGGATATATTCATTACTATCCATAATCATGGCAGCATCCACATTTAATGTAGAAGTGTTCAGAAACATCTATTCTTATTTACAATAAAAGTGACTCCAGTACATTATTCACCATTCAGTTCTATTGGGCAAAATCTGTAACACATAATATGTAACACAACCAAAACAAACTGCAAATGCATCCAACAAGTTTATAGAGTCACAAGCTTGACGTAGTCATTGCGTGCTTTGAATATGGGACCAAATACTAAACGTTTGAATAATATGCTATAAGTTCAATTGTCCAAATACTTATGAGAGGGAAAAAACACATTTGAATGGGGAGGGGACTAGATACATTAAGGTTTTCATTTCTAAATGGTAAAACATATGTATGAAAATACCCTCAAATAAAAGGTGACATGCTGTACTCTCGCCTCATATTAAAAACAAATCTCAAATCCAAAATGCTGGAGTATGGGGCCAAATTGACATTTTTTTGCTTCACTGTCAAAATAAATATGGTTTATATTCACAAGGACCCAAAATACCCAGCAATGAGGCCACTCCAAACCCTTTTCTCACTACCATGCTGAACCAAACTGTGTTGGCTGTGCTATTTTCTTTCAATTTTTAAAAATGTTTCAGCAGGTTCCAGTGACTATGGTGGATAGTAACCACTAACCAGGACAGCTCAGTATAGTTTGGCTCGGCTCAGCTCAGAAATGTGAAAAGCTCCTCAGTTTTACTCGCTCCAGTCACACCCAAAAGGTATTATTCCCATCGACCCAGTCCAGTCAGGACTCCTGTCCTCTACATGAGCCACTTGTCTTTCTCCTTGTTGAAGTGTTCGGCCCACTTCCTGGTGAGTTCCAGGTATAGATCTGACCGGTGGGGCTGGTAGTCCAGATACAGCCGTGTCACCGTCTTCCTGGGCACCGCCTTCTCAATCTGTGTCCCCTCGTGCCACTCGTTGAACGACGTGATGGTCACGATCTCCGGCCGCACCGACAGCGCAGCCTGTAGGCTGGTCTCATAATAGCGTCCGTTGACCCTGTTCCTCGTGTTGTGGTTGTTCCATGGCCTCACTGCGGTGTCAACGTATCCCGGCCCGGCGCTGGGCACAAACAGGAGGTTATTACCGTCACAGAAGTCCTTGACCGCCTTCCAGTTCTGGTGAGAGGAGCCGAAGGAGAAGCCGTTGGAGGCAAAGTATGTATACATGCCGTCGAAGCCACCGGCCAGGATGTCGTGTTTGTGGCGTTCCTCTACGACCAGGGCGAGGAAGACGCCATCGTAGGGCGTACCGCGGAGGGTGTGGGCGCCGGCGGGGTGGAGCAGGTCGGCCCAGGCCTCAGGCGGGGTCAGGTAGGAGTCGTAGACATAGAACAGAGGAAGGATCCGCCCCGTGGTCGACCTGAAGCGGTAGAAGGCGCCATGGTTCCCATACCTATTGAGGTCAAGATTTTGTTTACTTTAGTTCATGTTTACTTATTCAGCTAGAAGCTGAATTGCAGTATACATACAAATCACACTTATTTTTATAGAGAAGTGAACAAGCAAGATGGAAAACATATCATGACTCCATAGGTAGCCAATCTTCCACTCCCAATGTGTATCACCCACATGGGTGATTCGATTTTACAGTCAGAGATTATTATATAAAAATGTGTTGTTGTTTTACACTTGTTACAAAGCAGGAGGTTCTGCCAACACAAGGGTTCTCAATTGAGTGAAGTGCCAGATGTCTACAGAAAATGCTATTATGTGAAATGGTGCTATTATTTTCAAGAGCAAATTTGGAATGTGTGAACACTGTAGATGGAGAGATCAGCATTTATAAATGTACCCTCCATCTCCCACTCTCATTCTCTCTGTGGTTTATTTTCAGGCAGATGGCTAGCACAGTTGCTTTTGCAGAAGTTGGCCTCAGTCACGATCATCACTGTTCAGTTAGCTTGACTACGATACGCTAACCCTCCTGCCGCCCACAGAGGGTGTCCAAAGGTTGGGACAATGTTAAGGTGGATCACTATCATGCCTCATTATATAAAACATCTCATATTCATATTTCTGTTCTCTACTGGTCTAGCCTGCTCTCGATCTGTTGGTGCACTGTAACCGGTTCCTACAAATGTAACATCTTAATTTGATCATCCTGTAGCAGGAGAACTTTCCTGCAATGCAGGAAATGTTAAACTTGTAGTGTATTTGAGGGTTAAAAAGGCTTCTAAAGTTTGTAATTTCCACTTTGAAATTTCAGACTTGATTTTCCCTTACGAAAAGTGTATCAACCCCATACAAAAATGTCCATACATTTTTATCCACATAATAATTCACATACCTATTGCTGCATGATTATTATCCTGCTGTAGTAAACTGGCTCAAATGAAGATCCTACATACAGTGGGGCAAAAAAGTATTTAGTCAGCCACCAATTATGCAAGTTCTCCCACTTAAAAAGATGAGGCCTGTAATTTATCATAGGTACACTTCAACTATGACAGACAAAGGGGGAAAAAATCAAGAAAATCACATTGTAGGATTGTTAATGAATTTATTTGCAAATTATGGTGGAAAATAAGTATTTGGTCATTAACAAAAGTTTATCTCAATACTTTGTTATATACCCTTTGTTGACAATGACAGACGGTTTCTGTAAGTCTTCACAAGGTTTTAACACACTGTTGCTGGTATTTTGGCCCATTCCTCCATGCAGATTTCCTATAGAGCAGTGATGTTTTGGGGCTGTTGCTGGGCAACGCAGACTTTCAACTCACTCCAAAGATTTTCTACGGGATTGATATCTGGAGACTGGCTAGGCCACTCCAGGACCTTGAAATGCTTCTTACGAAGCCACTCCTTCGTTGCCCGGGCGGTGTGTTTGGGATCATTGACATGCTGAAAGACCCAGCCACGTTTCATCTTCAATGCCCTTGCTGATGGAAGGAGGTTTTCACTCAAAATGTCACGATACATGGCCCCAATCATTCTTTCCTTTACACGGATCAGTCGTCCTGGTCCCTTTGCAGAAAAACAGCCCCAAAGCATGATGTTTCCACCCGCATGCTTCACAGTAGGTATGGTGTTCTTTGGATGCAACTTAGCATTCTTTGTCCTCCAAACACGACGAGTTGAGTTTTTACCAAAAAGTACTATTTTGGTTTCATCTGACCATATGATATTCTCCCAATCTTCTTCTGGATCATCCAAATGCTTTCTAGCAAACTTCAGACGGGCCTGGACATGTACTGGCTTAAGCAGGGGGACGCGTCTGGCACTGCAGGATTTGAGTCCCTGGCAGCGTAGTGTGTTACTGATGGTAGGCTTTGTTACTTTGGTCCCAGCTCTCTGCAGGTCATTCACTACGTCCCCCCGTGTGGTTCTGGGATTTTTGCTCACCGTTCTTGTGATCATTTTGACCCCACGGGGTGAGATCTTGCATGGAGCCCCAGATCGAGGGAGATCATCAGTGGTCTTGTATGTCTTCCATTTCCTAATAATTGCTCCCACAGTTGATTTCTTCAAACCAAGCCGCTTACCTATTGCAGATTCAGTCTTCCCAGCCTGGTGCAGGTCTACAATTTTGTTTCTGGTATCCATTGACAGCTCTTTGGTCTTGGCCATAGTGGAGTTTGGAGTGTGACTGTTTGAGGTTGTCTTTTATACTGATAAAAGTTCAAACAGGTGCCATTAATACAGGTAACGAGTGGAGGACAAAGGAGCCTCTTAAAGAAGAAGTTACAGGTCTGTGAAAGCCAGAAATATTGTTTGTAGGTGACTAAATACTTATTTTCCACCGTAATTTGCAAATAAATTAATTAAAAATCCTACAATGTGATTTTCTAGACTTTTTTCTAATTTTGTCTGTCATAGTTGAAGTGTACTTACGATGAAAATGACAGGCCTCTCGTTTTTTAAGTGGGAGAACTTGCACAATTGGTGGCTGACTAAATACTTTTTTGCCCCACTATGTATAGTCGTTGTTATAAATATGTTTGGCATGACAATGACCATGGGAGTTGACAAGACTGCACAAACAGATATGGGACCTGCAGGCTACTACTGGTCTCTTCCAAAGCCAAACTATTTTCATACATTTTCCCACAGGTACTAATCTTTTAGTGTCGCTATCAATTGTCTCAAGCCCTCTAAGTAATACTCTAAAAATGCAAGTGAAATCAGGTCAAAGGCCACTTGCATTTCATTCCTTAACCTCCTTTAGACCTGAAGAAGACTCAGATTTCTCCAGATCAAAGTCACTGGAAATTGACATGGGAAGCAGAGCTCTGACCTTTGGCTGAAAGTAAGTGATAAGAGCATCTTAATCTGTGTGAGTTTGAGAAAGAGAAGGGGGGGAGTGAGAGTGGAGAGGAGAAATGGAGTGGCTGGATGTACAGAACAGTCGAAGTCCAACCTGCTTGTTAATGTGTATCTCAGTTAGTAGAGCATGGCGTTTGCAATGCCAGGGTTGTGGGTTTGATTCCCACGGGGGACCAGTATGGGGAAAAAAAGTGTGAAAATGTATGTCGCTCTGGTTAAGTGTCTGCTAAATGACCAAAAAACATGTAAATGATCTAGCGAGTAAGAGGAATGGAGAGATGTGTGAATTGTTTAAGATGATGTAGTTTCAATGATGTAGTTTGAGAGAGAGAGAGAGAAGAGGACATGTTGATGCATAGGACACTGGAAGGTCAACCTACTTGTCAATTATGTATTTGATGTTATCGTACATGCTGTGGTCAGTCCGTCCCTTGTACGGCTGGATGTGGAACGCCACCTGTGGGAACCGAGTACAGATACGGATCATTATAAACTCTTAATAAAGAGGACAATACTGTCTGCAGTACACATTTTCATAGTCTTTGAAACATTATTATATCACTTGAATGTAAACACTGTCCTGTAAATGAAGACGTAATGAAAAGCAATGTTCACATTCATTAGTATATCAGCACATTTCCATTTTATTGTTGCATTGAAATGCAGTAAGGCATTGACTGTTCAATGCACTGGCATAGAGAAAGAACAAGTACTGTCGATACCTCGCTTTCCAACAAAGTCACTGTATTTATACACTGTTAGAAAAAAGGCTTCCAAAAGGTTTCTTCAGCTGTCCCCAGCAGGATAATTATTTCTGGTTCCAGGTAGAGCCATTTTTGGTTCCATGTAGAACCCTCTGTGGAAAGGGTTATACATGAAACACAAAAGGGTTTTGCAAATGGTTATCCTATGGGGACAGCCAAATAATACTTTTAGGTTCTAGATAGCACCTTTTTTTAAAGAGTGTATTATACAGTATGTTCTGTATGTTGACTTTGTCTGTATTGTTTGTACAATGTCTTCATGGCAGCACCTTCTCACTAAGTTATATTCTGGGTATGTGTTAATGTACTATGCGAATAAAGTGATTCTGATTATTGTTCATAACCAATGCATTTCGCCATGTTGCCCTACAACTGGCATATCCATCGGTAAATAGTACTCTCTTAGAAAAAGGTTCTTCGGCTGTCCCCATAGGAAACCCCTTTGAATAAACCTTTTTGGTTCCATGTAGAACCCTTTCATTTACATTACATTACATTTAAGTCATTTAGCAGACGCTCTTATCCAGAGCGACTTACAAATTGGTGCATTCACCTTATGACATCCAGTGGGACAGTCACTTAACAATAGTGCATCTAAAACTTAGGGGGGGGGTGGGGTGAGAGGGATTACTTAACCTATCCTAGGTATTCCTTAAAGAGGTGGGGTTTCAGGTGTCTCCGGAAGGTGGTGATTGACTCCGCTGTCCTGGCGTCGTGAGGGAGTTTGTTCCACCATTGGGGGGGCCAGGGCAGCGAACAGTTTTGACTGGGCTGAGCGGGAGCTGTACTTCCTCAGTGGTAGGGAGGCGAGCAGGCCAGAGGTGGATGAACGCAGTGCCCTTGTTTGGGTGTAGGGCCTGATCAGAGCCTGGAGGTACTGAGGTGCCGTTCCCCTCACAGCTCCGTAGGCAAGCACCATGGTCTTGTAGCGGATGCGAGCTTCAACTGGAAGCCAGTGGAGAGAACGGAGGAGCGGGGTGACGTGAGAGAACTTGGGAAGGTTGAACACCAGACGGGCTGCGGCGTTCTGGATGAGTTGAAGGGGTTTAATGGCACAGGCAGGGAGCCCAGCCAACAGCGAGTTGCAGTAATCCAGACGGGAGATGACAAGTGCCTGGATTAGGACCTGCGCCGCTTCCTGTGTGAGGCAGGGTCGTACTCTGCGGATGTTGTAGAGCATGAACCTACAGGAACGGGCCACCGCCTTGATGTTAGTTGAGAGAGGTTTCCAGAGAGGTTTCTACATGGAACACATCGAGTTATCTTTTTCTAAGAGTATGGAACCTGTTCCTCAGGGAATTCATGTGCAATATGTGTTTAATCAAATGTCATGGACTCCAGTGTCCTTCCTGAATAACAGATGAAATTGACCCTGTCAGACTAGAGTGCCAGAGTCCTCTGGGCTGGGATCAGCCAATCAGAGATTGCCTATAACTGGCAGATCATCTATAAATCCTTCTCTTACTCCAGGGCCTCTGTGTCTCTATGTGTGTGCTCCTGGCGATGGGAGAGCTTGTATCTCAAGTGTAAAGATATAAGGTGATAGAATGGCGCAGGGCAGGAGCTAAGTTCTTGAAAATGTAAAAAAAAGACTGGAAGAAGAAGAAGAGCAAACCACTGAAGCAGAGGTTCTTAGCTCCCTGCAGTCATCTCCAATATCCAAACTCAGGATCTCACCCTCTCTGTCATGTCTTAAGTGATCCTCTATCCTCCTCGAAGAAAAGAAAAGTGATTTGGAGATCTATTCCTTCCAGTGGTACTCCAGGGAACCTTATCTTGCTGGATATAGATAATGAGCACGATACTTACTGCTCTCTACTTTAAAGCAATAATACTCTCTCCCTTAAAGTATTACCTAAGGCCGTTTTCTCTCTGTGCCTCTGTCTTTGCTGCAACTGAGAGACAATGCCTGCCAACCTTTCAATGAACCACTCAAGGACCTTGGAGATACAGTAGATGACATACATATAAAGTCTATACATCCAACCAGGATGAAATCCCTTGAGGTTTCAAAACAATTTTTCAAGGGAGACCACATACCAGAACCTTGAAGGGTCAACAGGGAGTCTCTCAGCATTCAAATGACTGATTGCGGTGTGACACAGATTGCTGTGAATGATTCAAATGACATGAATGGGACTGTGGCAGCAGGGCTGACATACTGCTGAGTGGTGGCTGCCCTCTCTCACCCCAGGGTTAGACAAGCCTGATCCCATATCTGTTTGGGATGTATAGCCTACACCTACTGTCATTGTCGAGAGAGCACAAACATATTTGGGACCAGGGTTAAACTGCCTGACGACTAGGAAGTTTACCTCAGCTGCTGTATAGCAAAATGTCCACTTCAGCTCACCGACAACCGCTGATAGAACCGTCGAGCCATGAAGGAGCGTGGCGGGCTACATAGAAAGGAAAGAACACCCACTCCCTCCCTCTAGCTCTCTTTCATAAAGAGTTTCCATGGCAACACTGTGTTTGGCACGGCAGCAACCAGGCTCACTCGATCGCCGAGCCGTCAGTTTGTGTCTTTGGCCTCAGAAAGGCCGAGCGGCAAGGTGAGCTGATGTGCTGTTCAATCTGTCGCTTTCCTCAGCTGAATAAACTGTGTGTGTGTGTGTGCGTGCGTGCGCCTCTACTGGAGATGAGAAGCTGTTTTTCAGTTTGTTCACACGTTGTGCTGTGTAGTGAGAACAGATTCTCCTATTAGCATTCTGCCCTCAGGTGCAGCTACGCTGACTGTAAACTGGGAACGTCGATCTTTATTGAAACATCTAAATATTTACACAGATGTTTGTTTTGTCATTGTTTTTTTTGTGAGACGTAATAATAAGCTAGGCCCGAGGCAGTTTAATGTTTACACATTAAGCTCTGTATATTCTTATTCATGATTTAAGGTGATGATCATGTAAACAAAGTCAGTGAATGGAACAGTCCGTGTGCATATTAAAGGCTTTATGAGTAGAAAAGACAGGTCGGCACAGATACACTGAGGACGTATGCAAGAAAAGAGAGATCTCAGTCCCTCTACCTCAACCTATAATTCCTGTGTGGCAGGGATTCTGCAACACTGGTTGGAACAGAACATTGCAGCGTTAGCCCTCAGGTTAGTCATACAGAGATACAAACCGTTACTGTTGTGGAAGTCCCAGACAGACCTACAGTGCTTCTCATTATTCATGCAATTCCACACTACACACACGGTTGGAAGTGAAGTCTGCACTGTCTTCTGCAAAATGTAGGCCTGACATATTCTACATATGAAAGCGAATGGAAAGAAGAACCTTGGGCTATATTTAAATAAATGCATGCACTGTACTGCATGCTATGGGTTTATGCAGTGTGTGCGTGCGTGCGTGCGAGAGTGAGAGAGAGAGAGAGAGACCATCTCGTGCCATGCACACAGGCCTCAGGCTGCATGATCAGCCCCAGTTATGCCTTGGAGGCCAATGCTGTGTGTGTGTTTGTGCGTGCGTGTGTGTGTGTACAGAACATCTCTAATTGCTTCAATAGACTGAATGTCAAACAGTACACAGTGCCTTGAACGGTATCCCCTGAGTCACTCCTCAGTCAATTAGAAACGGTCTTTCTTCGGTTTTAAAATACTGAAGAAAAACAAAGTCTGCCTTCATAGGACCTTGTGAAGCACCCAAAGACTTGGGATGTTGTTGAAGAAATGTGTTTTCTCTGACTACATCAATAACATACAAGATGGAGGAAGAAAGTGGGCTAGAACAGATGGTTTTAGGTATAGAAAATACATTCCAAAACCAACATCACACACTTCACCCTAAAAAAGAAATGCATTGTGTTTGTCTTTGGTGGAACACAGTGAATTTATACATACACAGTGGCTGTTTTTGTAGTGTGAATATTTCAAAGTGTATGTATTTAGTTAGGTACAAAGGCCAGGACTGATACTCAGACTACTACAACAAAGGTCTGAGTTAACGTAGTCTCTTCTGACAGACTGTTACAGAAGAATGTAGGTCTATTTTCTGAATCTCAAGTTTAGGATGTGAGCGAACAACATAACCCTTAACCACCTACCAACCAATCATCACTGCCAGACGGCCGGTCAGCCAGCCAGGGTTGAGGCCAATTCCTTTTGAATTCAATCCATTCCAGAAGAAAACTGAAATTCCAATTGACTGAATTGGAAAGGAATCGACCCCAACCCTGTAGCCAGACATTTATTTCTTCAGTAAAGCACCAGAAAGTGTAAAAACATACCGGTTCTATCACCAGTTACCTTGATGCTGTGTCTGTGGGCAGCGTCCATGACAGCAGGCACCAGGTCTTCACATGGCTCACCATGGTTGTCTGCAATGCCAGGCGGGTACCAAGACAGAACCAGTACCCCTGGGGCAAAACAGTTAGTGAGGACACTCTCTGGTATGACTATTGACAGAAGGGTAGGTCTATAACACATCCCCTTTCATATGAAAGCTCAAGAGCATTAGGTGCACAACATTGGTGCAGATTGAATGGGGGAGTTTAAGTGAAGCTACGTCAATATTTGAGAGCTACAGTATCATGTCCAGGACACCGCTTGATAATGATATTTCAGTTTGGATGGGTTAGTCGTGCCGAAATCCCTTACCTGCTGCAGCCGCTTCAATCTGCGACATGTGTGACTCCAGCACGGTGGGGTCTCTGGAACTGTATGGTCCTAGCTCCGGGTAGAAACTCGACGCTATGTCCTCCGGAGGACTATGTCTTCCTTTGGCGTGGCTGGCGGCGATCTTAGGGTCCCAGTGCGGCACTAGAACATGGTCCCAGTGAATATATTTACCGTCCATCTGTGGGGTGCCATACCACAGGTAATAGAAGATTTGTACATCGTAGAATATACTGTAGTCACGGTCGGATTTTGTGAAGACGACTTTGGTGTCACTGGCTAGATGGGGCTGACCAGGGGAAACTACCATGTCGTTTGAAACTGGCCGTCGCCGGTCACCTCCTCTTTCCCCCACAAACTCTCCCATTCCCGGGGCCAGGTCTGAGAAGCCATCGCTGGGTTTCAGTGTCCTGAGGCCCATCATGGTCCCGAAGATGAAGAGGGTGAATAAGAAAAGTGCAATGAAAGCTTTCTTGCGCAGCCGTGTCATTTTGGTAGCTGTCCGTAGTGCTGAAGGAAGCCTAGTAGAACGCTCTGTGCTGAGGGAAGCCTAGTAGAACGCTCTGTGCTGAGGGAAGCCTAGTAGAACGCTCTGTGCTGAGGGAAGCCTAGTAGAACGCTCTGTGCTGAGGTGCTGAAGGAAGCCTAGTAGAACGCTCTGTGCTGAGGTGCTGAAGGAAGCCTAGTAGAACGCTCTGTGCTGAGGTGCTGAAGGAAGCCTAGTAGAATGGTCTGTGCTGAGGTGTTGAAGGAAGCCTAGTAGAATGGTCTATACTGAGGTGCTGAAGGAAGCCTAGTAGAATGCTTTGTGCTGAGGTGCTGAAGGAAGCCTAGTAGAATGCTCTGTGCTGAGGTGCTGAAGGAAGCCTAGTAGAATGGTCTGTACTGAGGTGCTGAAGGAAGCCTAGTAGAACGCTCTGTGCTGAGGTGCTGAAGGAAGCCTAGTAGAACGCTCTGTGCTGAAGGAAGCCTAGTAGAATGGTCTGTACTGAGGTGCTGAAGGAAGCCTAGTAGAACGCTCTGTGCTGAGGTGCTGAAGGAAGCCTCGTAGAACGCTCTGTGCTGAGGTGCCGAAGTGAATAGACAGCCAATCCGTTGAGTGCTTTCGTTGAAACTATAGCGTCGTTAGATCTATGTCAGTCTCTTCCATCAACATGTGAAGTCTTCAAGTATACACACTTAGCATGAGAAAAATGTGGGAAAAGCCACTCAATCTCTACAGTGGTTTGTGCGTTTCGTTGTAGAGTTCAGTGCCAGCGTTCGTGGCTTGAGTTCGATGTCTGACTTGAAGCGCAAAGAATCAAATGCATGTCCCTTCAAACATCTAAGATATAGCCTGTCAAACCATCACCGTTTCCTGGTAATGTGTTTTGAAACGAATCTCTCCTTTGTGTTACGTTTTCTGCTTCTATCAACGAATAGCATATATATCTCTAGCATTAAGGTTTAGCTTCTCCTAACGACTGACTGTCATTACCATTTCAGGGCATCGTCATATTAGGGTTTTTATGCTTTCCGACCGCCGAGAGTTCATTTGTGGATTCCACTGAGAGAAACAGAGAAAGCATGTCGCTCTGGTCGTATTTTAAAAGCCAATCTCTCTAGTTATTTTCCCCAAACTGTGCCTCCACACTCCCAGCTGCTCTTCTGGACTGTGAATTCATCACATAGTTCGCAGCACAGTTACCTTTGTCTTCTGCAAGTGCTCTCCGCTCGCGTGCTACCCATACCCCTTGTTTATCCGCGACTCTTATCTACCTCGATTATGCATTTGAACCTGCTCTTCCGGGAGCAAACCGTTATAATCCATCACATTTTCAGAACGGTAGAATTGGTCGACATTTAATTGTCTGCGCTAGGTCGATTTGCGGTTTTAGGCAGACAGATATAAAAACAATCGTTTTCTCGCCACACACAGAAGGAGGAGGAGGCTGAGCACAGCGCTCGATGGTGCGATGCGGGGGCGAGCAGAGTGGGAGGGATTAACCCTGGTTTTAAAATCTATGAATTAACCCCGCACACTGCCATGAGAGGAAAATAGAGCGCGCGTGGAACCAATGGTTAGCCTATTGCTTTTGCCTTTGTTCTGTAGCCTATGTGGTTACTTTGACTCAGTGTCTATGGATAGAAGTAGGCTACGTTGCATTCTCGTGCTATCCTTCTATTTCAAAATATCCTCCTATTTCAAAGCCTTTCTCTCACGGATCAGTTGGCTGTTCACACTATAGGCTATGTGGGCTATATGTTACAATATGGGCACATTGACTTACATCTACTATTTATTGAACAAAATAGATTCAACCTGTACGATTTTGGCTATATGATACAGCCTATGGCGAGAGGCTATAGAACACATTTTGTCAGTATATGTCAGTGGAGAGGGAAAGAGATGACATTTGAATAAAGATAAAATAACAGAGGGCTAAGGGCCCTTGTGTGGCCCCAGTTGAGCGCCTTTTCAAATGTATTTTGTTCCTTGCCAATAAAGACAACAGCAAAAGAATCTCAATCCTAAATCTTTGAAATAGCCTATTTCTGCTTGATCATTATTGCTTTTCACACAGGAGATTTCCAATTCCACGAAGCATCGGTGGGCTGAGTAGGTTTATGTCGAAAACATTACAACATTTAAATATGTAGAAGCTTTGAAGTTGACGGTTGAGATGAAAGATGATGCCACCCACTACATCCTTTTGGACGAGCTAGAAACCCTGGCAAGATTAGCTCCTGGGAGGCAGATAAATACCCACTCACACGGTGGATTAGTGCCGCAGCACTGGCAGCTGGCACTGGGAACCGGAGTGGACACCCACGGCTAGGATCTTCTCCTCGAATCAAGCCCACTGGCACAGCTCGCTTCTCTCCATAATAATCAGTTAGGCTTTTCTATTATGAAGGCCCCCTGACTGTGCTTGTGTTGATTTTGTTTATAGCCCAAGGCTTCTTATTTTTCATTGTTTTCTTATTTTTTAAAGGCTCAAATCTCATTAGCATATATAGTCAACAAAATGGTTTTTCATTATGTTATTCTATTGATGTTGTCTTCATTATGATTTGTATATGAGTGTGTCTTTAGGTTTCATGCACAAAAACATAGAAACTCTATCTGTTTAAATCAAACAAGCCTCGATCCAGTTTAGGCCTCTGCAAATTTGTAATGGAACCAGAGTGACATCTAGTGGGATGAGAGATACATTGTTTTACAGTAATCTTGTTGATGTGAGAAATATGACTGGTGAGGATCCGAGCCACACCGTATTAATAAAAGTGACAGGTTCAGTTGCATTCAGTGATGATAGAGAGGACTGATTTAATGTAATCTCTCACTGTATACATGCATATACATTTGTCACCACCAGGTGGAGTCTATGTATCATTAAAACGAGTTTGAATTGTGAGACGAATTGAAAGGTAGACTATAGCACCATGCACAACAAGGGATGGGTTCACAAAATGTTTACATGGGCGCTTTTCGTTATCGAATAACGATATCGATCGACACATGATCAGTTAAAATGTAAATAGAGACACCTTGAAGTGAATCATAAATCCCGTGTTCTAGCCCTGCAATTGACTTGATTCTGCATAGTGATTTGAATATTTGAAGCTTTATGAAAAAATGACACGTTGTGGTTTGATGTATGAACGCTTCTTCTGACTAGTGGTCTTCGTTGAGCGCCAAATGTAACTTTCAGAAATCATCAACAGTATGTTTTTAGAGGTTTCACTTTAGTGGTAAGAGCTGTCCAAGGTGCTGAAATAGTCTAGTGGTTAGAGCGTTCATGACCGTAAGCGAAACGTCGCTGGTTCGAATACCCAAGCCGACAAAGTAAAAAGTATTTCGATATGCCCTGGAGCAAAGCACTTAACTCTAATTTGCTCCAGGGGCTCTGTACTGACCCTATAAAATAACGAATTTCACTCCACCTATCCAGACCAGTCAAACGTTTGGACACACCTACTTATTCAATTATTATTTATTTTTAAATTAAAAAATATATATATTTTCTACATTGTAGAACAACCCCTCCAAACTGTGTAAAGCTGTCATCAAGGCAAAGGGTGGCTACTTTGACGAATCTTAAATATAAAATATATTTTGTTTTGTTTAACACTGTATTGGTTACTACAGGATTCCATGTGTGTTATTCGCTATTATTGTACAATGTAGAAAATAGTAAAAATAAAGAAAAACCCTGGAATGAGTAGGTGTGTCCAAACTTTTGACTGGTACTGTATATACATATAAATGCTACTTTAACATTTGTTGTCAAATGCCAGCCAGAAATGTTCTCTGCTCTGACACACACACACACACACACACACACACACACACACACACACACACACACACACACACACACACACACACACACACACACACACACACACACACACACACACACACACACACACACACACACACACACACACACACACACACACACACACACACACACACACACACACACACACACAGAGACACACACACACACAGAGAGAGACACACACACACACAGAGAGAGACACACACACACACACAGAGAGACACACACACACAGAGAGACATACACACACACAACTGTAGAATATCTAAAATTCTTATGTGAAAATTAACTTGTTAGTACCTCTGTTGCTCAACCCCTATTGGCAGATAATCAGCAAAACCACCAGACAGTGTCACAGTAGTTTGATGTATTGGCTCTCTCAGCAGATGGCCTGGAGATGGACTGTCTTACCTGACTTCAACAAGTAACAACACATTAACCAATCAAACACTCTAAGCTACATGTTATTCCATGTTAAAAACAGTTAACATGCAAACAGAATGTATAGGATATGTAGCTTATTACAGTTTTTTTTCAATCACTTTGCTACAATTTTCACAAGTATGTTGTACATTTTCACAACACTGAACACAAAAATGGAAACAAATCATCAAATTGACTAATGTTTCAAAACTCTAAGCACTTTTTAATTGACTGAGTACTGCAAAACAATTCAAAGTCTCTTGTTCACTGCATCAAATCGCTCTTTCAGTTTACATACATATTCATAAATATTCTTGTAATTGGCTAACAATACATACATTTAACTATCACTTAACAGATCAGAACTGCTGAACACTGTAAAATGTTTTATTTTCACATCATAAACTTATCAATTTAGGTTGGAAGGTTCAACCAAATCCTATACGGATGTGGCTGTAAATACTACATCACTATCATCCTACATCAGCCAGTGTGCTTCAATACAGTAGGGCAATGTGTACCTGCCACAATACCCTATATCTGATTATTTCTTCTACATGTGTGCTGTTTACAGTAAGGATACTGAACCTGTCAATCTCATTTTTCTCAACACGCTTCAAACTTTACATTGGATACAAACAAATGCTGAAAAATAGAATATGTCCATAAAAAAATGGTACATACTGGTACATAGCTAAATACTTCATGAAAAAATGTATTTACCTTATTTTATTCCTTCTATTCAGCACATCCAACAGATTTATTTCGAAAATTGTATCTTGCATTTTTTGCTATTAGATTACATGCGAGTTTAAATGACTAAATGGTGACTATTGGTGACTAAACAAAATGTTGTCATAGTATTTGACAAGAAAAATTGATATTGCATGAATAACTCAGGGGTGAAAGAAGTGTTTGACTCCAATGAATGCTCAGTCAAAGGTTCTGAACATAAGACAAGTGTTATCAGTTATGAAAATATACCACTTGCATCTGAAAAAATGTACCACAGTGATTGAATAAAAGCATAGATATAAAAGCAACAGCCTTTTCTAACAATGTTTTTTTTGTGGGAGGGAGAAAGAGAGAAAAAGAAAGAGGGAGGGCTGCCTGTCAGAACATCACAGTATGATGCATGGATCAGGTACAGATGGATCAGGTTATTGATCAGTGCTGTGTCCCCTGGGGGAGGAAGGTGAGATGTGAGCTGACAGCTGAAACCATATGGAGCCATTGGGTTTCTCCTTCAACCAATCACAAGGCCCTAGCATGTTTCCCAGGTCAACTACTCCTCAATGCAGTTCTTGATATGAAAACATGGATCAGTACACCTCATGCTCCTCACAACACATGCACGCATGTGTGCACACACACACACACACACACACACACACACACACACACACACACACACACACACACACACACACACACACACACACACACACACACACACACACACACACACACACACACACACACACACACACACACACACACACACATTAAATTAATGAACCCAAGAGAGAAACACTATACACTCTTGCAGCCTGGTTGTAGATAATCTTACAGATATCTTGCCTGCTGTTACAGGAATGGTAGTCAACAACCATGGAAGGGGTAAGATAGATGGAACCCTCTGCCCTTTCAGTCACTATTACATAACATCTGGTAGTGTGGGTGCATGCATTTGTGTGTTTGCTAGCATGCGTGTGTGGAAGTTGGGTGGGGGCTGCAGTGTGTGTGACCAGTGAGCACATGTCGAGGCATTGTAATTACTAAGCCCCTGTGTGTGACAGGGGTCACCTTAAGGCCGGCCTTCTTTGTGCTCTGACCAACAGATCCAGGGCCCTTCGTCTCCATGGTGACCCAGAGAAGACTGCAGTGTAGCAGCAAGCCTGAGAGATTATTAGAGAAGAATTTGAATGAAACCAGTCATATAGTTTTAATTAGCTAACACCTCTCACACCATCTTGTTCTCTCCTCTCTTTCTCTCTGTCCCCCCATTCCTCTATCTGCCCCTCTCCCTCCCACCTCTATATATCTCTATTTCTCTATTTCTCTATCTACCATTCTCCCTCTCCTTGTGTGTGTCTCTCGCTCTCTCTTTTGCTCCCTATCGCTCTCTCTCTCTTTCTCTCCAGTGTGTAATGACTGATGGTTTTATAAGACGGAGGATCCTATGTCCATCCCAAAATGACTCCCTCCTCCACTTCCCGTTCATCCTGGGGACGCCTTATCTCACAGGTGTCGTTGGCACACATGTAAAGAAGAAGGGTAAAGGCACGAGGGTGCAGGTGACAAGGGTCCCATATGGCCCAGTGCACCAGCTGCCCAACGGACATGCACGACCTCAAAGTGTCCCGTTCACAGCGTACGATTGGTTTCCGTTTCCTGTATCGGACAAGGTATCCACGTTTTACTATTGATGTGCGTGACTCAGTGTCTTTGTCAGGCGCTTTACGGCAACAGGTGGATGGGCTTTCCACTTATGATGCAGCTGATTCCCACAACCCAAGTTATCTTAGTCATTTTAATCATCCAACATTGTAATTGACTTGAGGTATTGTAGCCTATTGAGTTCATGCGGTGTACTCAGTGCTTAGAGAAAAGCCGGATGACACCTGCATTTTCAATGTCATGACAGCTGCCATTGAAAAGCGTTGACGGCTGAGGGAGAGCACAGATCCGGTAAAGGTGACTCATCGTCGCTAATTATTCAAATGCTTCAGCAGGGATCCTGAACCTTTGGGTTTCAGAGGCCATAAATACCCATGTCAAGTCGGTGAAGGGACTGACAGGTTTTACGTATAACCTTGCTTTTGAAGAGCTCACCAAGATTTACTTTCTAAAATGTGTCCAAAAGATCCCAATTGTGGTGAGTTTACCATTTTATTCCTTTGTTAACCTGAAATATATGCCAAATATATGGGCACTATGAAGTAGGACTATTTTGTGTGTGTGTGACTTGGTGTGTTTTACACCTGATTACTTGTTCTGTTACCCGGCCTTTTATCCCATTGTTACCTCACGTTTAGTCTGCAGTGTCTACCAGGGGGAATTGTCTCGTTGATTGGGATAGCATTGGTAGCCTGTAAACTTCTTATTTTTCTAGATGGTCTTTTCATCCTCCCTATCGCAATTGAGATGGTGAGAAATAGTCAGATTTGTAGAAGTGACACTTCACTCAACGTTTTGGATTCCTTTCAAGGTTATTCTATCTGGTTTTATTTTCCATTTTAACTTACCAATATTGAGAGGGCACTACAACGTTATAACAACGCACCAGTAATAATGTGCCATAGCCTTGTAGCCTATGAGGACAGGCCCTCCCCCTCTCACACAAGGCAACACAACCCCTCTGTTGACGTGCATATTCATTATCTGTATCCGTCAGCGATTCTGAGGGAATTCGATGGAAACCTATTTCACCGTCTTTCACAGACCGTGCACCCCCAACACAAATAACAAGCCAGTTATGGGGAATTATAAGAGCAACATTCACGGGAGGATTGTGTGGAACTAGTATCTCAACCGATAGGTGTTTATTTATTTCCTTTGTTTACAGCGTGTAGTCGATAGTAAATCCTAAACACGTATGACAGTAGCAAAATATGTTAGCTCAAAATTGTTTCAAACGAAATGACAAAAGGGGAATGCATGTAGCCTGCCTATCCTGGATATTTCTACAAGATCAGCTACTTTAAATAAGATATTCTATTTTTTCCTGCTCACTGCTACATGTATTTTCCTGATATTAACCTATTCTTTGGTTTATAGATTATATTAATGTGACTTTTTTAGTGTATTCATGTGTGAATGCAACAAACAGACACAGAACAGCTGGATTTAGATGTCCTTGGTTTTTGATGGTGTGGAATGTGGAAGGGCAAGGTTTCATTTGAATGGTTTCCGTGAAACCATGCACCTGAGTGACTCATTATCCGCATATTCAAATGCTCCAGGCACTGTGGGGGTTGTGGCTCTTCCTGTCCCGGAAGTGGAGGGGGTCGCACGGGGTGTGAGTCCCCCAAGGCCCCGCTGCTAACATCTAGGTGGTCTTCGCCGCTGATTGGTCGCTCGGCGAATTTGGGCCCTATCACCGTGGAATGTCTAATTTATCAGCCAGAAGATTGCAATTGAGCATCACGTGGTGGCCTGGATCGAAAAGGTGGGGGTTAATATTAGAGGTATAGGAGGGTCAGAGTCGGCTCCCTTCCATATTGTGCAAGACCAGGAGAAGAAAAATACACTATTTTCCAAAGAGGGATTACCGAAAAACGTGCACGGATGTTGACGATACAACCAGAGTTTATTGCCTGATTCTTCTGGAGTTGTAGGAGGGCCAGGAACCCCCCAAACCATGGCAGAAGGTACAGGCAATGGTTCCACAGGTTCTTTGAAGATCTTTGAGGGGATTCGATGGAAAGATCTCTTTATGAGAAGAGACAAAAAGAGGGCGGGTTGGGTTTCCTTGTATTGTCTTTCAGATTTGGGGATTCTTTTGAGAAATGATTCCCAGCAGTTTTACACCACCGGTTGTCAGGGCGAAAGTATCTCCAACACTCTTTGTTTGTTTCCATTGCTGTTCTGTTCCTCTTTTGCGCCTTTGTTAAACTGTATTCGGGAAAGTGGTATTGTGTAGAGTGAAGGAGGGTTGAAGGTGGACAGGGCAGGGGGGATTGGGGAGAGGAGGACACGGTAACCCTGGAATAAAATATACCCGGGAAAGGGATGGTCTCTTTTTCCGAACAGCAGTTTACAGGTAGATCGGTCATTACTGTTTAGATTAGGAACGTTTTCCGAAAGCAATAGCACACGTTTGCCTGAGAATGTTGTTGTAATGATTTATTATTCGATTTGGGACCTACAATCTCTTTTCATGGATGAATGGTTTTCAGTGCTGCGTTGACATTTTGGGATAAATTATGACTATAGGTGATGCATTTTGCTTTATACTTTTCATTGGTAACTGAATCTTCAAGTTTAATATTTTCTATATTTTTTTCTTCAACTATTCAAAGATATTGTGTTCTCGGTTTTCGTTGCTCCCCATGGGAAGAAAATGCAAACTTTTATTAGGCTACATTTTCAGAGTCAATCTCTTACGTGCTTGGGAATTATTTAGGCATGTATAGTGTAAATCAACACGTTAGAAGCTATACTATTGTAATGGTAGATACATTTAAAACGTGTACATTTATTCAAATGATTCATTTTGACGATATTATTTCGATTAGCTTATATTTATTACGCATATTATTATTTATAAGAATGCATCATTATTATCGTATTGTTATATATAATTAGGCTAGTATGATTAGACCTATTATTATTATCACCATTAGCGTATTTTTTCCATATCAAAACAACTTGAAAAAGAGTCCGTTTAATATCTTAGTTTTAAAACAGTGTATTCCTATGGATAATATATCGACATTGTTTCGAATAGCAACATTGTTTACACCCATGTGTTCCTAGCTTGCTGCGCTGCTCTCGAGCTCTTTACCATTACGCAACCCATTAAATGCCTTCTTCATGTCGAACCAAAGAACTGACGCTGAAAAACATCCGAGTAAGAGTCTCCCCAACTCGTTTTCCTGTCACAATTGTTGACAAGACATGCCATATTTCAAACATCTATATTTTCTAAACTGACTGAGTGACATTATTTTATCTCGAAAGGGGGCTGTGCAAAGACGGAAGAGGAGGAAGCCACGGGCTCAGAGGAGGATCTGGGTTCGTCTCGTGGCAGCGGCGTGTGTAAATGGTTCAACGTCCGGATGGGTTTCGGGTTCCTGTCGATGACCAACCGAGATGGGACACCGCTCGAGGAGACTGTCGATGTATTCGTTCATCAGGTGAGGTCTGCTGTGGGACTAGGACTCGAAGAGTGTGGTGTTGATGTTCGTCAAGGCCTGTCTCGAGCTCCAAACAGGTCCGAATGGTTCTATTGGCGCGTTTTTGTGCGAGTGCATGTCTTATTTATCAACAATGTAAATATCCCACTTTTGTGATGTTTTCGTTAAGGTAGGTCATTATTATTTACCTGCCTTGATTTAGCGTTTTTAGGCATTTGAATTTATCGATCATGCAATTATATAGGCCTATCACTCATTGTTTATAGTGCTTGAAAACCACTTTGCTGCACTCATTCAAAACGAATTTATAGTTTGTATGTTTTCTTAGCTTGGGCAAGAGGCAATAGGATTAAAAAAATATCTTTTAAACATTTGACAACATTGTCTTGAAATTGTCAGCTGATTCACCTTTTAGAAATTAAAATATGTAGGCCTATTTCTCAGCAGTGCATGTGGTTTATAATGTTATTCTTACAGGCTGAACAACTCTTATTAGGCTACATTAGTTTATTACTCAGTTAGAACTTATTGTGTAGCTAATATTACCAAATCGAAACAAGCATGATAAATAAAATCATGTAGCTTTAAAACTAAAAACAAGATTTTGTTTATTTTATGTTCAGATGATATGCCATCAATGCTATAACTGGAATCAGAGGCCCATCATCTTTGTAGTTTGCATGAGAAAGTTAATGTTGTTGTCAAGAAGTGACATGTAAAAGAACCTCTCTAAAGTAAGATATAAGCCAGCCAAGAAGAAAAGATTTTGGTTAATTGATCAGTTGTTACATCTGATTAGGCTTCTGATTAGGTGTTGCAAGCAGGGTAATGGTAGCCTTTAGGGAAATTGATTATCATATTGCCCTAAAACTAGCTAATGAATGAAACATTTACAGACTAAAATATAACATTTTCATAATAATAGATTGTTTGTATTTGGTGTTTTAATAAACCTACCAGAAAATAAAATGAATTGAATGTGAATATTGGTTTTGAAATACAAAAGGATGGGTTCAATATAAAAAATCTATTGGCACATTTTTACCTCACAATCTTTTAGAGTTTTACAAAGGCAGATAATGAATGACAATAAATGTTGGGGAATAAGTGTTATGTAAAATGTCGGAATTAGGAGTAATGTAAAACCAAGTTAGTAAAACCGGAGGGGAAATCTAGTTTGTTTCAAATGGAATGGAATGCGAAGCATCCTGAAAGACAGCCTAATGACTCCAGGATTGTTTTGTCAAATTAACCTGGAGATTATCAACATGCCCGAGAATCAATCAATCAAATGTATTTATAAGGCCCTTTTTACATCAGCTAATGTCACAAAGTGCTATACAGAAACCCAGACTAAAACCCCAAACAGCAAGCAATGCAGATGTAGAAGCATGGTAGCTAGGAAAAAACTCCCTGGAAAGGCAGGAACCTAGGAAGAAACCTAGAGAGGAACCAGGCTCTGAGGGGTGGCCAGTCCTCTTCTGGCTGTGCTAGGTGGAGATTATAACAGTACATGGCCAAGATGTTCAAACATTCATAGATGACCAGCAGGGTCAAATAATAATAATCACAGTGGTTGTAGAGGGTGCAACAGGTCAGCACCTCAGGAGTAAATGTCAGTTGGCTTTTCATAGCCGATCATTCAGAGTTAGAGACAGCAGGTGCGGTAGAGAGAGAGTTATGAGTACCATCATGTCCGAGGCTGTCTTCTCCACCGTCCTTCCTGAGTTAAGGTAGAGGTCTGAGGGATTTTAATGTAGAGTTTGGGCATAACAGTTAAAATATGCTAAACAGGGGAGATTGATTGACAATAGGGATTTGGTCCGAAAGTGCTAATATTGGCAATTGGACTTAAAAAAAGAGTAGACCGAGAGACAAGGGTTAGTCTAAGCAGAGATAACAAGGCTCATTCCTCTCGGTCCCCAACGAACCCTGCTTCCTGTTATAAAGTCCTTCAAACGTCAGGGGAGTTGGCATCTCATGTGGCAGCCCACCCACCCCAGACTAGCCATACCCTGACTCCCACCCAGACCCTCTGCCCGTAGCCCCAACCCATCCACCTTCCCCAGCCATCCACCATCAGCCCTCCACACTCTGTAAACCTGGATGCTAAAGACCAAAGTCCTCTCCTCAAATTTCTCTGCTCCATGTTCCTGTAAACTGCTTAATCAAAGGAAGAAAAATGAGTGATTCACCCATAAAAAGGTTATCAAACACCCACATTACCAGTCCCCTAATCCACCCCTGCCCTCATACAGGCCTGGAGGGACTGCTGGACAATGGCTGCTATTGTCAACGTAACAGAGAGGAAATCCTGCTGGCTGTGATCTTGTACTATCTGTGAATGAAGAGTGGGTGGTGGGGAGGTTGTGTGTGTGTGTGTGTGTGTGTGTGTGTGTGTGTGTGTGTGTGTGTGTGTGTGTGTGTGTGTGTGTGTGTGTGTGTGTGTGTGTGTGTGTGTGTGTGTGTGTGTGTGTGTGTGTGTGTGTGTGTGTGTGTGTGTGTGTGTGTGTGTGTGTGTGTGTGTGTGTGTGTGTGTGGATAATATTGTGTATTTGTGTGTGAGAGAGAATGAGATTGACAGAAACGGAGAGAGAAAGAGAGAGCTTGAGAGCTGTGTTCATTCACAAGAAAGCAGTCAAGGGAGGGAGAGTTGGGGTGGGGGTGATTGAAGGAGGAGAGGTCAGCGGGGTCAGGGGATAGTTCCGGCCCGTTCACCTCCTGAAGGGGAAGGAATGCTGAAGGTTGTCAGGCCATCATGACTTGGATTCCTTTCCCACCATTATCACTTCAAACCCCCCAGAAGAGACCTCACAGTCTGGGTTAAGACTGATGCTATGCAAGGGCCATAAACTGACCCTCCACATCACAGCCCTCTCACCATCATCATAAAATTCTGCTCCACAACATTTTAAGATGGGCTTTAAAAAAAATCTATGAGCATAGTATAATCTGGTAAACCAGCCCAGTATCATAGAATAGACGTCATATAGTAAATGTAAATTCGGGACACTCAAATTAGGATAATATGTTACTTTTGGTATGGTTACAGACGGCAGAAGGTTAATTAAGGCAAAAACAGAGCATTACGCATGATTGTTTATGTAAATCCGAGAAAATCCATTTAGTATGATATGTTATGTATTCATTTGTGGATGTCCAGCATACAATTCGTATTGTTATGAATTTGCAAAGCAAACAATACCTTACGAATTTTTAAAATGTATGATACGTCCATGAATTCCAACTTTTTGTGGCTAACGCTAACATTTGCAAGCTGGCTAACGTTAGCTAGGTTAGGGTTTAAGGTTATACACCCCAAAGTATAGCAACCCAAAGGTTGCGTGTTTGAAATTTCATCACGGACAACTTTAGTATTTTAGCTAATTAGCAACTTTTCAACTACTTACTACTTTTTAGCTACTTTGCAACTACTTGCCTGTTAGCTAACCCTTCCCCTAACCCTAACCTTAACTCTTTTAGTTAATTCTTCCCCTAATCCTTAACCCTTTAACCTAACTCCTAACCTTATCCTCTAATCCAGCTAACGTTAGCCAGCTAGCTAATGTTAGCCACAACAAATTGGACTTCTTAGCATATCATACATTTAGCTAATTCTTAAAATATTGTACTTTTGGAAAATCATAATATATTGTACATTTTGCAAATTCGGGAACATATCATACGAATTGTAATTCGTAACATGTCATACAAAATGGCTGATGGACATCCACAAATTAATATATACCAGATGAAATTTAACATATCATACTAAAGATAGTGTCTCGGATACACAGTGCCTTCAGAAAGTATTCAGGCTCCTTGACTTTTTTTCATTTTTTTTAGATTACAGCCATTCTAAAATGGATGAAATTGTATTTTTCCCTCATCAATCTACACACAATACCCAATAATGACAAAGCAAAAACAGGTTTCAGAAATTTTTTTGTAATTTATTTTTATTTTTAACGGAAATATTACATTTACATAAGTATTCGGACCCTTTCCTCAGTACTTTGTTGAAGCACCTTTGGCAGAGATTACAGCCTTGAGTCTTCTTGGCTATGATGCTACAAGCTTGGCACACCTGTATTTGGGGAGTTTCTCCCATTCTTCTCTGCAGATGAGGAGCAACACTACACAGCTATTTTCAGGTCTCTCCAGAGATGTTCGATCGGGTTCAAGTCCTGGCTCTGGCTGGGCCACTCAAAGACATTCAGAGACTTGTCGTGCGTGAAGCCACTCCTGCGTTTTCTTGGCTGTCTGCTTAGGGTCGTTGTCCTGTTGGAAGGTGAACCTTCGCCCCAGTCTGAGGTCCTGAGCGCTCTGGAGCAGGTTTTCATCAAGGATCTCTCTGTACTTTGCTTCGTTCATCTTTGCCTCAAACCTGACTAGTCTCCCAGTCCCTGCTGCTGAAAAACATGTATGTAAAGAATAATATGAACCAGGTTGGGGAAACAGATCAGGGTTACTTTCTGTGTCTCTGGAAGGTCTTGAACAAGGCATGATTCTTCACCTTGAGCTCAATGGTATGAAATTAGTGTCATACCTACCGCTGTTCAGGCAGCTGCACATGAGACAAAGCACATGAGGACGATAGAACTAGGTGGCCACGAAATCCAAGCTTCTTTTTCCAGAGGCCCTGGACTAAGGTTGACAATGGCAAGGAAATGTCTTTCTCAAGGTGGACACATACAGTCTTGAACCCATTATTTATGTGCCTTTTGGGCTGCTATCCCAAGAATGCACACCTTTCCCCTCCTCCCTTCTTTTCCCAACATCCTTAGCAGTGGTCAGTCTGGGACTTGACCAGATAAAGTTATTTTGGAGAGTCTATTGGCTGTTCTGTGTGGTGGTGGAGAGGAAGGGGAGGGGGAGCTTGGAGCTTGGAATGCTGTGACTAGCTTGGGGGAGGGGGTAACGTTGTCCACGCAGACACACACACACAAACACACACACATTCTGAAGTGGGAAGGGTGTAGTGAGCAAGCAGTTATTGTTGTTTTAATAGGGCTGTCAATGGGACTGGAATCTGGAGGGATGGGGGTTGGCCCCTGAGAAAGCGCGAGAGTGCCTGGATGTTTCCATTGATGTATTAAAACCTATGCAGAACGTTAATGTATGCATGTAGGATCCCAATTAAGGAACAGCTCTTAGCTGTAAGCACACCAGAAGACAACATGTGAAGGGGACCAGCTATATGAACAAACAATGGCAGAGTCAAATTAATTTAAACTCTTTTTGTCTCTGCTTCCTGACCAGGCTGGGAATTGGGCTGGGGAACAAATGCACCCTTGTAGACACAGGAAGGGCATCATATCTGGCATTAGAACTGTTTTCCACAGTTCTTCACAGGCGTAGAACCATTTTAATATCTTCTCAACAGTTCCCTGGCCAAATAACCTTTCTCCAACTCTGACTACTCATTCCCCATTCCCTCACAGGGTAACGCTTCCGCTTTACCCTCACTTAGAACAGTTCTCATGCTGTTCTAAACTATTCCGCGGACCACACTCATGCTCCCTCTCCCCTACACAGAGCAAGCTGCACATGGAGGGCTTCCGTAGCCTGAAGGAGGGCGAGGCGGTGGAGTTTACCTTCAAGAAGTCGTCTAAAGGCCTAGAGTCTGTCACGGTGACGGGGCCAGGGGGAGCACAGTGTGTGGGCTGTGAGAAGACACCTAAGGGGCAACAGAAACGACGCTCCAAGGGGGACAGGTGAGACAGTTCAATCAATATCTTTAAATGGCACATAGCCGAACCATGCATCACTTAACATCCCCACTTACTCAAAATAATTCCATGATATGGAAACACTGTAACACTCTGCTTATAGTATTAACTATGAACATCACTGCAATATTAACAACAAGTTTATCTGTGGCATGGTTGTTAACAAATAATTTGAGGGTGTTGAAAATATCTGGTGTCATCATCATGAAAGTTGCCAAGTTTACCGTTTTAGCCACAATGGTCTGACATCAAACAGATTTATTTATCCTCTTTGGTTGACATTCAGGACCTAGTTACGCCAGCATAAACGCAACTTGATTCCCTTTTTATGCATTTCTCTCTCTACGCATATTCTGAACTTAAATTTAAGCATGGGGGAAACATCAACGCCAGCGTGGTACGCGTTTGGGGTGGAGATAAAATAAATGTGGCGGAGGTGTGTCTACAGATTCTGACAAATAATTCCACCACCTTTACATGTGAGGAAACCATGAGTAAGGTCAAGCGTACCTGCCTGTTCCAAGTAGAAAGAGCATCCATATTTTTTGCAATATAAATAACAGCGTTCTCCATACACTGTAATTTAGCCTGCAGGGATTCAATAAAAAGGCAAAGAGTCATGCAAAATGTAACCTTTGTCCTCTCTAGAACGGTTTAATCATACAGTATGCCCCGACATTTCCTGTTTCCTTCAATTAGTAGGCTAAAGACTAAGTTATTATTAGTCACTATCAGTAGGGATGGTAAGTAATAACCATGTATAGCTTATATCAGTGGAGGCTGGTGGGAGGAACTATTGGAGGACCAGCACATTGTAATGGCTGGAATGGAATGGTATCAAACACATCAAACAAACGGAAATGACATGTTTGACTCAGTTCCATTGATTCCATTCCAGCCATTACAATGAGCCCGTCCTCCTATAGCTCCTCCTACCAGCCTCCTCTGGCCTATACTTAATTACCAATTTAGTGTTCGTTCCCTTCCCTACATTTGTATTGTTCCTTTACATCGTTGGCTTTAGCCTACCTTTAGCCTACCACATGATTGTGGTTGTGGTTAAGTGTAAAGGACAAATGCAAATTGTAGTAAAAATAAATTGGGACATGTAGGCTTATTAAAAGCTCCTAAAGTCGATGTCCGGGTCCCCGTGAAAATTGAATTAGCATAATAAATAAATCCATATAGAAATCCATTAGTTTAAACTAGAGATATCTGTTTTTTTTCATTGGATGCATCTCAATCCACCACTTCCACATATGTCACGCTTCCGCATCTGCGGGGAAAGGTGACAGAGCTAGAGTGGTGTTTGTCAGACCATGAGACATCCCGAAAATCGTTCTTCTCACAAAATTGTCTGTAGCGTCCGAACGGTTTGGCCTACAAACTATTATGACACCTCTATGGAAAGATGAGACTCTCATGAACATGATGGCGTCTTTAGCTTCTGTCTTTAGCTTCTGAACAGTTTGGGCTACACACTAATATGACCCCTCTGTGGAAAGGTGAGACTCGAACATGAACACATACATGTCAGTTGTTTTTAAAAAATTAATGGAATTATATATTGAGACTGTTTAAGTGCCAGAAATATGGGGTTAAATACATGTATAAAAAAATGGTTCCTGATCTTTCAACTATCAGATATGTGACAGACACAAATTTTAGAAGAAAGTTATTTATTTCTAGCCATTTTAAGCCTGTAATCGAACCCACAAATGCTGATGCTCCAGATACTCAACTAGTCTAAAGAAGGTCAGTTTTATTGCTTCTTTAATCAGAACAACAGTTTCAACTGTGCTAACATAATTGCAAAAAGGTTTTCTAATGATAAATTAGCCTTTTAAAATGATAAACTTGGATTAGCCAACACTACGTGCCATTGGAAAATAGGAGTGATGGTTGCTGTTAATGGGCCTCTGTACGCCTATGTAGATATTTCATAATAAATCAGCCGTTTCCAGCTACAACAGTCATTTACAACATTAACAATGTCTACACTGTATTTCTGATCAATTTTATGTTATTGTAATGGACAAAAAAAAGGCTTTTCTTTCAAAAACAAGGACATTTCTAAGTGACCCAAAACTTATATATATATATATATATATATATATATATATATATATATATATATATATATATATATATATATATATATATATATATATATATATATATATATATATATATATATATATATACATTTACATTTAAGTCATTTAGCAGACACTCTTATCCAGAGCGACTTACAAATTGGTGCATTCACCTTATGACATCCAGTGGACATCCAGTTTACAATAGTGCATCTAAATCTTAAAGGGGGGTGAGAGGGATTACTTATCCTATCCTAGGTATTCCTTAAAGAGGTGGGGTTTCAGGTGTCTCCGGAAGGTGGTGATTGACTCCGCTGTCCTGGCGTCGTGAGGGAGTTTGTTCCACCATTGGGGGCCAGAGCAGCGAACAGTTTTGACTGGGCTGAGCGGGAGCTGTACTTCCTCAGTGGTAGGGAGGCGAGCAGGCCAGAGGTGGATGAACGCAGTGCCCTTGTTTGGGTGTAGGGCCTGATCAGAGCCTGGAGGTACTGAGGTGCCGTTCCCCTCACAGCTCCGTAGGCAAGCACCATGGTCTTGTAGCGGATGCGAGCTTCAACTGGAAGCCAGTGGAGAGAACGGAGGAGCGGGGTGACGTGAGAGAACTTGGGAAGGTTGAACACCAGACAGGCTGCGGCGTTCTGGATGAGTTGAAGGGGTTTAATGGCACAGGCAGGGAGCCCAGCCAACAGCGAGTTGCAGTAATCCAGACGGGAGATGACAAGTGCCTGGATTAGGACCTGCGCCGCTTCCTGTGTGAGGCAGGGTCGTACTCTGCGGATGTTGTAGAGCATGAACCTACAGGAACGGGCCACCGCCTTGATGTTGGTTGAGAACGACAGGGTGTTGTCCAGGATCACGCCAAGGTTCTTAGCGCTCTGGGAGGAGGACACAATGGAGTTGTCAACCGTGATGGCGAGATCATGGAACGGGCAGTCCTTCCCCGGGAGGAAGAGCAGCTCCGTCTTGCCGAGGTTCAGCTTGAGGTGGTGATCCGTCATCCACACTGATATGTCTGCCAGACATGCAGAGATGCGATTCGCCACCTGGTCATCAGAAGGGGGAAAGGAGAAGACTAATTGTGTGTCGTCTGCATAGCAATGATAGGAGAGACCATGTGAGGTTATGACAGAGCCAAGTGACTTGGTGTATAGCGAGAATAGGAGAGGGCCTAGAACAGAGCCCTGGGGGACACCAGTGGTGAGAGCGCGTGGTGAGGAGACAGATTCTCGCCACGCCACCTGGTAGGAGCGACCTGTCAGGTAGGACGCAATCCAAGCGTGGGCCGCGCCGGAGATGCCCAACTCGGAGAGGGTGGAGAGGAGGATCTGATGGTTCACAATATCGAAGGCAGCCGATAGATCTAGAAGGATGAGAGCAGAGGAGAGAGAGTTAGCTTTAGCAGTGCGGAGCGCCTCCGTGATACAGAGGAGAGCAGTCTCAGTTGAATGACTAGTCTTGAAACCTGACTGATTTGGATCAAGAAGGTCATTCAGAGAGAGATAGCGGGAGAGCTGGCCAAGGACGGCACATTCAAGAGTTTTGGAGAGAAAAGAAAGAAGGGATACTGGTCTGTAATTGTTGACATCGGAGGGATCGAGTGTAGGGTTTTCAGAAGGGGTGCAACTCTCGCTCTCTTGAAGACGGAAGGGACGTAGCCAGCGGTCAGGGATGAGTTGATGAGCGAGGTGAGGTAAGGGAGAAGGTCTCCGGAAATGGTCTGGAGAAGAGAGGAGGGGATAGGGTCAAGCGGGCAGGTTGTTGGGCGGCCGGCCGTCACAAGACGCGAGATTTCATCTGGAGAGAGAGGGGAGAAAGAGGTCAGAGCACAGGGTAGGGCAGTGTGAGCAGAACCAGCGGTGTCGTTTGACTTAGCAAACGAGGATCGGATGTCGTCGACCTTCTTTTCAAAATGGTTGATGAAGTCATCTGCAGAGAGGGAGGAGGGGGGAGGAGGATTCAGGAGGGAGGAGAAGGTGGCAAAGAGCTTCCTAGGGTTAGAGGCAGATGCTTGGAATTTAGAGTGGTAGAAAGTGGCTTTAGCAGCAGAGACAGAGGAGGAAAATGTAGAGAGGAGGGAGTGAAAGGATGCCAGGTCCGCAGGGAGGCGAGTTTTCCTCCATTTCCGCTCGGCTGCCCGGAGCCCTGTTCTGTGAGCTCGCAATGAGTCATCGAGCCACGGAGCGGGAGGGGAGGACCGAGCCGGCCTGGAGGATAGGGGACATAGAGAGTCAAAGGATGCAGAGAGGGAGGAGAGGAGGGTTGAGGAGGCAGAATCAGGAGATAGGTTGGAGAAGGTTTGAGCAGAGGGAAGAGATGATAGGATGGAAGAGGAGAGAGTAGCGGGGGAGAGAGAGCGAAGATTGGGACGGCGCGATACCATCCCAGTAGGGGCAGTGTGGGAGGTGTTGGATGAGAGCGAGAGGGAAAAGGATACAAGGTAGTGGTCGGAGACTTAGAGGGGAGTTGCAATGAGGTTAGTGGAAGAACAGCATCTAGTAAAGATGAGGTCGAGCGTATTGCCTGCCTTGTGAGTAGGGGGGGAAGGTGAGAGGGTGAGGTCAAAAGAGGAGAGGAGTGGAAAGAAGGAGGCAGAGAGGAATGAGTCAAAGGTAGACGTGGGGAGGTTAAAGTCGCCCAGAACTGTGAGAGGTGAGCCGTCCTCAGGAAAGGAGCTTATCAAGGCATCAAGCTCATTGATGAACTCTCCGAGGGAACCTGGAGGGCGATAAATGATAAGGATGTTAAGCTTGAAAGGGCTGGTAACTGTGACAGCATGGAATTCAAAGGAGGCGATAGACAGATGGGTAAGGGGAGAAAGAGAGAATGACCACTTGGGAGAGATGAGGATCCCGGTGCCACCACCCCGCTGACCAGAACCTCTCGGGGTGTGCGAGAACACGTGGGCGGACGAAGAGGGAGCAGTAGGAGTAGCAGTGTTGTCTGTGGTGATCCATGTTTCCTATATAAGTTGTGTCCTTGTTTTTGAAAGAAAAGCAATTTTTTGTCCATATATATATATATATATATAGACAGTGCGACTCTTTATTTATTTGTATAGCTTGCAGTTCATTCACTGTTAGTCACCACCTCCACACAAAATACTTTTCTCTGGGTGTGCTCCAGCTATGATTTTTATTAGCCTATTGAGTCTTATGACCTCAAACACCACATAGATGTGAGTTTATTTAACACTGTCTCTGTCTCTTTCGCCGACTCACAAACATAACAGTGGAATGCAGAAGTAAAAAGGGAAAAGGATCCTATCCATTTAAACTCACTGACTCCCAAACATGAAAGTGGGAATAGGGGATGCAGAAAAGGGAAAAGGATCCTATCCATTTAAACTCACTGACTCCCAAACATGAAAGTGGAAATAGGGGATGCAGAAAAGGGAAAAGGATCCATTTAATTGATACCAGATGTAGGTACCCTGAGAGAGGTCATAGGTCATGGCAGCCATGGCAACAGTGGGGTGTGTTGTGTAAATTAGGTGGGGGAAAGGAAGATCCAGAGAGAAAAGGCTAGGGGTCAGGGGTTAGAGGTCAGGGTGCAGTATTGAAACAAAGAGCCCCCTCTGCTCTCCTCTCCCACCCTGGTGCCCACACTGATCAATAATCAACGGCATCCTAGAAGAGGAGAGGGTGTGTGTATGTGTATGGTAGGGGGTGGGATACAAAGGGCAGAGGACAGAAGAAGGAGGGAAGTGGTAGTAAGCTTGGGGAGGCTCTGATGCTCCATCTGCGTTGGAGTTAATGCAATCACAAAATTCCCCATTGTTACTATACTTACATCTACTGATTTGAGATTGTGTGAAATGTATGTTTTGAGGCATTGGTTTTAATGCACTATACACCTCCTAAAATGATCATACACAAGTATGCAGTAAATAAACTGTGCATACATAAGAGGCAGTCATACTAATAATGCTGATACTTTCTCAAGATTTACTTAATCTTATCATAGATGAGATCTGAGGAAATTCAAGAATCTGAAACTATATGTGGGAGAACACTGCACTCTGGTGGAAGAAGGTGTTAACTGTCTGAAATCATTGTATTAGTGCGAGTCCCCTTCTCCCATTGTGTTCTAGATGCTACAACTGTGGAGGACCTGACCACCATGCCAAAGAATGCCAGCTACCTCCTCAGCCCAAGAAGTGCCATTGCTGCCAGAGCATCAGCCACATGGTGGCCAACTGTCCAATCAAAGCACAGCAGTCCTCCCCTGGCTCTCAGGGAATAGCATCATCATTGAGGGATGAGAAAGAGGAGCAGAGCCACGCCCCCTTACTCCCCAGGGAGAGCTCTGATTGATCCATTCAAGGATTCAGCCAATCACAAGGTTTCATTGTAATGCTGCTGTTAGAACTACATCAGGCTGTCTTTATTTATCGAACGAACAGCAAGAAAATTGTACTTTTATTGATGCGATAGTTGAGATTGAGAGTTAGCTCTGTGTTTTAATGCACAGAGAGACACATCTATCCACCTTCTTTGCAACTCAAATACTTTTAGTAATTCCTTTTTTTTTGTCTATGAAGGTATTCGTTCTGCATTAGATAAAGAAGTGTCTTAGCTTCACACTGAAACAATCAAAACTCACTGTGTTTACAAACTGCAATAAGCCTTGTATTGTCAGTTTTTACCACTGTACCTATGTGCACTGATTATTTTATTTCCCCTGCTGCAGCTAAATCAGAGTTAGCCTACGTGGAGTGTTTTCCCCAAAAGCTTTTGTTAGAAAAAGGTAAAGAAAATACAATCATCCAAGTGAATATACAGAAGTAGATTGTTTCTTGGTCAAAAAGGAGTGTGTCTTTCTGCTTATTGAAATCTTCATTGGGCATTATAAGTCATTGTGCATTTCTTCGGCCAAGTGAATGTTTTAACCCTTTCTGCTGTATGAATGTTGGTACACCATGGATGCCGATAGGACTGTGTACAATACAGCTTGTCATAAGTGCCATAGCCTGGCCATTTGTCTCATGGGTGGTTGGATGTTGCCTCCTCCCATGCATTTCACAAAGCTTTGACTCAAGGCTAATTGCTAGACCAGCGTTGATTGTATGACAGACTGTGTCTTTCTGTCTGTCCCATATCTTTTACTTTGGATGTAGACATGGCTTTCTAACATATTCTACATATTAGGGGTGTTCTCATACCCTACCCAATACATTACCTGTTTATCATTGTCTCATTGTACTTGGAAAGTATTTAGAAAAAATGTGCTTTCTTGGATGGGTGTTTTTTCTTCAATGACATATTTTCATGATTGAGTGAAATGATAAAGGGACTCAAGTGTTGAATAAGATGGTTCTAAGTGTAGTCTTCATTCCTCTTTTACAGAGGTGACTGGAATACTTTACACCACTTAAATGGATATAGATATTGTTATCTTTTTATATTTATTATTTATTCATTGTCTTAATTCTCTAAGCCTCTAATTGATCCAGTATTACAATTTCTAGCTCATTTCTGTTTAAACTGAAACGGGCTTTGGTTGTGGGCTCTTTAGAGCTTCATGGTCATATTTAGGGGCTTCGTTTTCAGTTGACTTCGTAATATGTTGTACGTAAACCATTGCAACAATACTCTGCACTAATCATGTATGGAGTATGAGTATGGACATTTCTTAAAGATACTTAATAACTCATTGATCCTTATGATTGTAGCTAGGGTTTAGTTTCTCTGAAATCCTCATGTTGAACTCAGGGAAACCCATTTAAAGAGGAGCTACTTTGGAAGGAGAGGTAAAGTGTATTATGTGTGTACCTATAGCCTATAGGCTGGGTTGCCGGAAAACCCATGCAGAACATTGATTGCCAAAAGAGCCAAAAGGGCAATGCACTATTTACACGTTGCTATGACGTTACAGTAGTACAGCTAGCTATATTGAATGTTATATCCTAGTTTTGCTCTCTTTTTCTGATTGAATTGGTGATCAAGTTGTAAGACAGCGTAGGTATTAGAGAATAATGATATTTCCTTAGACACCCTGAGTTACTTCTCTGGTCTCTCTCTGGAGGTGGCATAAGACCAGTCTGAAGCACCAAACCATCTACCTCCCCACTTTCAGTGGTTATTGTAAATATACAGCTTCGTCACAATATTAATATAATGTTGTTTAGTCCCGTGTTTACTTTGCATGGTAGTCAGTCAGTAGTTAGAATAGAGTAGACTTGCCTCTCCATGTAGGAACTACAGAATGGGCCCCTTTGTAGACAAAGCATTTTGATGACCAGGGTTGGACTGGCCGGTCCATTTTTAGCCCAGTGGGCCTGTCTAACTTGGGTTTTTTGGGCAAAATGATCATTATGCGGTTAATAATGGGCGCCTTGAGGGAATAAATAGGCCGGTGTGGGGGTTCAAGAAAATTAATGACCTTGTCTATGACCTTTTAAGAGCTTGTGTTGATGGGTAATGACATTTGCCATTTGATGTCACACAGTCATATGGGTTTGAGCCTAGTATTTTATCCCTTAATTTATTTAGGCTGTAAAGTCCAGACAATGGGTTTAATCTTTTTATTTTATTTAGAGTGGGTCGTGTTTTTTATATTACAATGTTCTTACTATATGAAAACAAGACAGAAATGCCTTGTCAAGAATCTATACAAGTCTACCTCAGGATGTTTTTGAAAATGGACAATGACAGAGTTTTTTAAAATCAAGATGAAATTGTCCATGAATTTTGTGAGATGTTTTTGAATTTTTCCTTTTATGTGAATGATTTATTTGTTTCAGGTTGCAATGCGATGTGTTCTACCTCCCACAGAAATGCTGTTGAATGATTGTTTACTGCTTTTATTTTTTTGTGATTAAGCATTGTCTGCACCAATACATCACAGACATTTTTGAATTATTCTCTGCATTGATATTATTTTGTGTATGTATAACATGATAATACTGAACTCAAAGCAAGAGGGGTATATTACTCTGCATGTAGGTGACAACAGTGCCTCTTGAACAAATCACCTTATCTATACTTACCAGGACAGGCAAACGCCCTAACAACTTCAAGCAGCTTCAATAAACCTCTGACATCTCTGTTGTGTTTCTGCAGACGTGTGACACTAGGCCTACTTAAATACCAAAGCATCAAATATAAACATATTCAGCATAGGCTGTGGGAAAAAACAGTATTTACTGTCAGAAACACATTTGTTAAATTTTGTGACAAATCTGCCACTGATCTTTTGATACATTGTAATGAGTTTGTGTAAGTTATGCTTTTGCATATGTTTATTTCTTATATGAGTTGAAAGTATGGTTAAAAAATATTCTGAATCATTCCTCACAAAATGAATACCCACCTCTTTTCCCTCATCTATTGTTTCTTGTCACTATCTCAATTAGGCCTATATGTCAGTGTTCAATGTAGAGGTAATACACAGTGCCTTCAGAAAGTATTCACATCCGTTCACTGTTTCAGCATTTTGTGTTACAGCCTGAATTTACAGCGGATTCAATTTAGATGTTGCATTACTGGCCTACACAAAATACCCCATGATGTCAAAGTGGAATTATGTTTTTAGAAATGTTTACAATTTAATTGGAAATCAAAAGCTGAAATGTATTGAGTCAATAAGTATTCAAACCCTTTCTTATGGAAAGCATAAATAAGTTCAGGAGTAAAAATGTGCTTAACAAGTCGCATAACAAGTTGCAAGGACTCACTCTGTGTGCAATAATAGTGTTTAACATAATTTTTGAATGACTACCTCATCTCTGTACCCAACACATACAATTATTGCACAGTGAATTTCAAACACAGATTCAAACACAATGACCAGGAAGGTTTTCTAATGTCTCTCAAAGAATGGCTGCTATTTGTAGATTGGTTTAAAAAAAAAAACAGACATTGAATATCCCTTTGAGCATGCTGAAGCTATTAATTACACTTTGGATGGTGTATCAATACACTCAGTCACTACAAAGATACAGGCGTACTTCCTAACTAAGTTTCCAGAGAGGAAGGAAACCGCTCAGGAATTTCACCATGAGGCCAATGGTGACTTTAAAACAGTTACAAGGTTTAATGGCTATGATAGGAGAAAACTGAGGATGGATCAACAACATTGTGGTTACTCCCCAATACTAACCTAAATGACAGAGTGAAAATAAGGAAGCCTGTACATAATAAAAATATTCCAAAACATGCATCCTGTTTGCATTAAGGCACTAAAGTAAAACTGCAAAGAATGTGGCAAAGAAATAAACTTTTAGTCCTGAATACAAAGCATTTTGTTTTGGGGCAATCCAACACATCACTGTGTCCCACTCTTAATATTTTTAAGCATGGTGGTGGCTACATCATGTTATGGGTATGCTTGTCATCTGCAATGACTAGGGAGTTTTGGGGGGATAAAAAGAAACGGAATAGAGCTAAGCACAGACATAATCCTAGAGGAATACCTGGTTCAGTCTGCTTTCCAACAGACACTGGGAGAAAAATGTATCTTTCAGCAGGATAATAATCTAAAATACAAGGCCAAATATACACTGCAATTGCTTACCAAGACAATATTGAATGTTCCTGAGTGGCTTAGTTACAGTTTGGACTTAAATCGGCTTGAAATTCCATAGCAAGACTCGAAAATGGCTGTCTAGCAATGAAAACAACCAATATGTCAGCTTGAAGAATTTTCCAAATTATAATTTGCAAATATTGTACAATTCAGGAGTGCAAAGCTCTTAAGAGACTTAACCAGAAAGATTCACAGCTGTAATTGATAAATGTGCAAAGAAATTATAAAACCATGTTTTCACTTTGTCATTATGGGGTATTGTGTGTAGATGGGTGAGATTTAAAAAAAAAATATTTAAGCAATTTTGAATTCAGGCTTTAACTCAAAATGTGAATAAGACAATGGGTATGAATACTTCCTGAAAGCACTGTATGATGCACAAAAGAAACAATAGGCCTCATATTGTGTGTTACTTGATTTCTCTGCTCTGCTGTTTATTAGACCAAAGAATGTAGCTATGTTGACTGTTATCACCAACCACAGTATGTGGTATAGTAGGCCTATAGCTCACTTTGACAAATCATGTATCAAGCTGTATTACAAACTGAGTTGCGAACCAGACATAGTAGTGTTGACACATGCATCATTGACTAGCCTGTTAATAAAAATATATCAATATGATACACAGTGGTGGGTCTCTTTTTAGCCCTATGTCACATCATCTTTTTGTTATTCTTTAACTTAGGCTGCAGTTTCTGACACACTGAACATGTAATGCATTGTTGGGCCTATAATTGATTAATGGGTTGGTAGTCTAGTGCCTAGAGACTTTAAAGTTGTTTTACCAAGTAACAAAACAACTTTTCAAGAGACAATGTTTATAATAACCGATTTATGAATACTTTGTTGCGACATTGTGCTCGTCTCTTCCAGTATGGTGCTGTCCCTTTTAAGAGCATGTTCCAAACAGGTACCGTGATAGGGGAGTTACATTTTCTGCAAACCGTTTTGATTAAGATATAATTCATAATCTAGTTCTTATTGATACTGCCTACTGTATAAAATTATGGTTGAGATAAAGGTCTCTTTCAGTGTGTCATTTCATTCAAGATCATTGACTTAGTCGCCTGTGTTGTGTCGAATATAATCTTACATCCTGCATGGCATCACTTTGGCGCAAACTAAATGTGGCATTCAGCGGGGTTTCCGGGAAAAACAATACAATTTTACAAACATTAAATGTCACGATACCTTAAGAATTAAGTTATTGCCATAGATTTGCATTCAAAATGTTTGAATAAATATTCAAATGATTTTACTTAAACATTTTTTAAACTAGGCAAGTCAGTTAAGAACAAATTATTATTTTACAATGAAGGCCTACCCCGGCCAAACCCTCCCCTAACCCTCATTTTACTGGTGTAATTAAGCTTTTCGGTAGAATTTGGGAGGGAGTTGCAAGGGCAATAATCAAATCAAATCAAATCAAATGTATTTATATAGCCCTTCGTACATCAGCTGATATCTCAAAGTGCTGTACAGAAACCCAGCCTAAAACCCCAAACAGCAAACAATGCAGGTGTAAAAGCATGGTGGGCATGGTCTGACACAGGAAGTTGGTGGCACCTTAATTGGGGAAGACGGACTCGTGGTAACGGTTGGAGCGGAATCAGTGGAATGGTATCAAATACATCAAACACATGGTTTCATTTTTTTAATCCATTCCATGCGCTCTGTTCCAGTCATTATTATGAGCCGTCCTCCCCTCAGCAGCCTCCACCAATTTAAAGCTATGCAATGAACGGGGGAACACTCATTTCCCCTTTCAGTTAGCTGGAAGCTTGCACAAAAGGCTCAACAAAAAAAGTGAAAGGAAGGGGGCAGTATTTCCCACGGCTGCTGCTGTAGAGCACCCTGGCTGTGTTGTTTTGGGAGCGAGCAAGCGGGCGCGCGCTGTTGACGGGGTACTTGAGCTGCAGGTTTGCGATCTCTCATCACGGACCTTGTTTTGTCTGCCAGAGAAAGTCAACAACAAATGAATCGTTGAGGGAAGACGAAAACAGGTAAAGGTGTAGCTTGCTAGAGTTATAGTTAGCTACTTTGTTTCCTTTCCTCGTCTTCAGAAGAAGCCAGCTCTTTTGTCCGCCCGTGTGACATGGTGCTTGGTCGTGTGCGCAGGTGTGTGGGACTGCGTTACGTTAGCTTAGCCGAATTGTGCGGAGCCAGAACAAGCTGGCGCAGAAGGACAATAAAGGTGTCGAGCTAACTAGTTAGGTAGTTTACTTTACGTAAGACCGGGTCATCCCCCGGGTTCACGTTTAGGTTTTTGCCCAATCTGATTCAAAATAACAAACTCATCATGCCGTCATTGTAAATAATATTTTGTTTTCTTAACTGACTTGCCTAGTTAACAACAAAAAATCACCAGGCTTTGATTTATTTAATGTAACGCCAGGGCAAAAACCTGCAGCTAGCGGGCGGGGGACCCAGGACTGAGTTTGGGGAAACCCTGACATAAGGTACTGAACTAGCTAGCTAACTTGTCTACATTCCCTGTGGCAACATAGTAATATATCATTTACATGTATATAGCTAGCTAACGGTAGTTATGATTCTAACAAACTATTCATGTATTTTTAGCCAGCAGTTTCTTCCTTTGCTTGCTAGCTAGCTAACGTTAACTAAAAACAGTTTCGCTTCCGTGTTTAGCTAGCAAGCTAATTCTCCTAGAGTTTAGCTAATTACACTGAACTTACTATTTGATCATGTTTATTAATTCTTGCATATTTGGGCAGTGGGCTGACGTGTCAGGAAATGGCAAAGCTAACTTTAACTTTCCCCTCAAATGCTGTAGCTGTCAGCAATGCGTTTAGTGCGCAAATAACAGGTCAAATCTGTGAGGGGGAAATGTTGATTTGTTTACATGTCGCATGCTTTGGCCTCTGAGGTGTTTACATTTCCACATTTGCTCTCTTGCGGGTAGTCCAATAGGTAATATTTTGGAGCCTACCATTACTCGTTAAGGTCCAATGACTTTATGTGATATCGTCAGAGGTAGACTGGCTCAGGCAGCCAAAAACTCAATCTAAACGTGAATTGATTCCTAAATTGCGATACGGTTCAACACTGAACAAAAATATAAACGCAACATGTAAAGTGTTGGTCCGATGTTTCATGAGTTTAAATAAAATATCCCAGAAATGTACAATATAAACAAAAAGCTTAAGCTCAAATTTGGTGCACAAAATTGTTTACATTCCTGTGAGTGAGCATGTATCCTTTGACCTGACTTTCACCTGACAGGTGTGGCATAACAAGAAGCTGATTAAACAGCATGGTCATTACACAGATGCACCTTGTGCTGGGGACAGCAATAGGCCACTTTAAAATGTGCAGTTTTGTCACACAACACAATGTCACAGATGTTTCAAGTTTAGGGAGTGTGCAATTGGCATGCTGACTGCAAGAATGTCCGCAAGAGCTGTTGCCAGAGAATGTAATGTTAATTTCTCTACCATGAGCTGCCTCCAATGTTGTTTTCGAGGAGTATTACTGTCTGTAATGAAGCCTTTTGTGAGGGAAACACTCATTCTGATTGGCTTAGCTGGGCTCCCCATGGTTGCATCCCTGTCCAGTGATGCGAAATCTATAGATTATGGCCTAATGAAAATATTTCCTTATGAATTGTGAATTATGACTCAGTAAAATCTTTGAAATTGTTGCATTTGTGTTTTTGTTCAGTATAGAAACATAAAACTTGTTACTTTTAGTATCACATCAAATAATTTCACAAATGCAAAATATACACTTACTGTACACTGTTTTAACTGGGTTTATCATCAACAGTATTTTTCAGTGATCAAACGTTTCTCGTGGCCGCCTTTTGGTACACACAGGTGTTCGGGGCATGCTAGATAGCTAATTGTCACCCTAACCCTCTATGGCCGGGTGGGCACCCTAACCCTCTATGGCCGGGTGGGCACCCTAACCCTCTATGGCCGGGTCGGCACCCTAACCCTCTATGGCCGGGTGGGCACCCTAACCCTCTATGGCCGGGTGGGCACCCTAACCCTCTATGGCCGGGTGGGCACCCTAACCCTCTATGGCCGGGTGGGCACCCTAACCCTCTATGGCCGGGTGGGCACCCTAACCCTCTATGGCCGGGTGGGCACCCTAACCCTCTATGGCCGGGTGGGCACCCTAACCCTCTATGGCCGGGTGGGCACCCTAACCCTCTATGGCCGGGTGGGCACCCTAACCCTCTATGGCCGGGTGGGCACCCTAACCCTCTATGGCCGGGTGGGCACCCTAACCCTCTATGGCCGGGTGGGCACCCTAACCCTCTATGGCCGGGTATCAATGAGAACTGTTGTAATAAGTATGATTTCTTGCTGATATGGAAGATAATGTCTTTATGCTTCCGAGTGTTAGCTCTCTTAACAAAACTCCCCAGTACAGAATACGCCTTCCTTCAATGACTCTTATGTATAACTTAATGGACTGGGAGTCATGATCAAGTGCTATCTTGCGGATAGAAAGCCAACTGTCCTAATTTGACTTGCTAAAACTTAAACACTGTTAAACAACATTTTTGTCATCCATCTGACAGTGTGTCACTTGGCTAGTTCATTTTCCTGAGAACTAATCAGATTACATCTAGACTAGGCCTATAGCTAGGTTTTGATGTGGTCAGGAGCAGGGGGCTGTCATGTCAACTCACAGATATGTTTTTCTTAATTTAGTATGACGGATAAACTCACCTTGTTGGGATATTATTCACTAACTGAGGGTCATCAAGGTTACATTCTCAGTTTGTTCTGCTGACCACCTAGCTCTCAACAACAATCAGTGGTACCCCATTAACCCCCCCCCCCCCCCACACACACAGTGAGGAAGAGGATGGTGAGCAGCCAGCCGAAGTATGAGCTGATCCAGGAGGTAGGACGTGGCAGCTACGGCGTGGTGTACGAGGCGCTGGTGAAACGCACCGGGGCCCGGATGGCCGTGAAGAAGATCCGCTGCCACAGCCCAGAGAATGTAGAGCTGGCCCTCAGGGAATTCTGGGCCCTGAGCAGTATCCAGAGCCAGCACCCCAACGTCATCCACCTGGAGGAGTGTGTCCTGCAGAGAGATGACCTGGCTCAGAGGATGAGCCATGGGTCCAGCTCCCCACTGTACCTAGAGGTAATACATTTTATATGGATGGATGGCTAGAAAGATTTATAAATAACAGGCTTGCTGTAGTAAAATGCAGATAGACTTGTCCAGAGGATGAACCACAGATCCAGCTCCCTGCTATACCTGAATGTATTGATCATAGACTTAAAACAAAATGTACAGATACCACCTTTTACACATGAAGCACAGGGATTCACAATGAGTACAAACAATAGATGAGTAAATAATTAAAATGTAATACATTAGAACTGTAGTAAAAGCAATGTATTGCATCAAATGTATAGAAAGTGGAGGAGGCAAAAACAACTGGGGGAGATGGGAGGGCTACTATGGTTCAGGTTTCTCTTTGTCAATGTGACAGGGTTGTTCATATGAAAGGACTCTTCTAGCGGACAGGAGAGGGTTATATATGATGTCTTCAAATAGGCTCCAGGAGGGTAGGCTTGGGCGGTATCTAGTATACTGGAGTATTTTGAAATAGCCACGGGCTAAAATAAATGTTTTAATACCTCAAACTATTTTTTTGAAGTTGAAGTATTTGAATATTTGTTGGTACTTTTTAAGAAAATGCCTGCATCAACTTGTGCAATATGTCACCTGTCACATACTTTTCCATTATGAAACTTACCGGTAGTCCCCAGTCATGTGGTGTTTGTTTACAAGCACATACAGATGAGACTGGAGTCTTGTGAGTCACTCACTGTTGTTCAGCACGGGTCAGGTGATTTAGTTGCAGTATGGTATTCACAACTGTTTGTCTGCTAGATATCTTAACTGTCTAAAATGTGCTAAAATGCTCTGCAGTTGTGCGTTTTGTTTGCTAATTTAGTTGCTAGTTAAGTGGTTAGCTTGCTCGAAAATCAGGCTTCGCTTGGTAACAGCAGAGAATGCCCCGCATGGATGAAGAGCCTTGGATATCCCAGTATGGCACACTGTAAGTATGAGAATCTGGATACCCCCAAGCCTACAAGTGGGTTTATGTGTAGGTTTTAAGGATGGGCCTAGTTTTTGAATCCCCCCACCAAATATCGAACTTTATGTAGCCTACTTAACATATCAGATATTTATGAGTAAGGTTAGGCCCTAGTTCAAATGCATTGTAAGCACATGGAAGAGTACAAATTCAGACCAGAGGAATCACATCTTGAGCATATCTGTTGAAAGACCACAGCCACAGAAGAACCTCACACATGGATCTGTGCTGGCAGGGCGGAACTTACCATTCAACCTCAAGGTTCTGTCTCGCATATGCTGAGAAGCAACTTGGCAGCCGACGAGGATGTGGTCAGAGCAGAGGTGAAGGAAACTGTTTATGTTGATGGGTAGAATGTTAGTGGAGAAGCTTCTTTTTGAATTCCTAAACTCAATTCACCAAAGGGCAATTATAGAAGTGATAGAAAACACAACACCAGGATAGCCTAAATACATTTAGCATAACACAACTTAATGTAACAAACATACCATAACGATTGAATTATGTAGAACAAGACAGGACCGATGCACACACTCCGTAGATCCCGATGTTGGCTATAGGATGATGTATTGGACACTGAGCACAGTCACGCTACTTGATAAAGGGAGTGTTGGATTGTTTTCCCTTCTGGCTGTTCCACATATTGTTGCCAGCCACAAGTGGCAGAGTACACTGCTGTACCGACGGACACAGAGGTGACCGAAATGGGTAGTCCAGGGTTTGCTAGTAATTCAAGGCGTTAGCTAGTGTTGCTTCCAGTGTTTTGGCCTCTCATTCAGCCTGTTGCATGCCTCTACAGAGTGTTCATACTGTGACTAGTTAGCTCAGAAGACTGTGTTCTGTTTAGCTAGTCATCCTTGTGGCTCTGTGTTGTCAGGTGGTGCCTTGAACACTGTTTTTTAAGGGGGTATCTCATGTCCTCATTGAGCACTGTGTTTTAAAGGGACTCCTGTCCCCAGTCAACCTGTCTAGTCTGTTACCAACAACATGTTCCTCCCTCTTGGCTTACTGAGGGTTTAAAGGGCCTGGCAACAACTGATTGTAGCCTCTCAGCGGCACGTGGGCCATTGTCACACTCACATACATTGTCCGACCCGCTCTATGAGCTTGTTAAACACTGCAGCATGTTGGGCTTGGCCGCTTTCCCAGAATCCTTTGTTCCGACCGAGTCTTTTTTGCTTGTTCTACTGCTGCTTATAGAGGGAGAACATTTTGATAATGGGACAGGATTACCATGTGGGGGAGGAACCATCATTATAATAGATCAGAGGCCAGGGACTGTATTATCTGACTGGCAATGATGGTGAATTATTTAAATCTATTAGATTACGGATGGCTTGGCTCACTGACCAATTTTGTGTACAGACTGGTTTTCCCTAAGTGGCGGGACTGACAATGTGTTGTTTTGTACCATAAAGATTGTCAGGCATTTGATTCGTCTGTAATTCAAAACCCAAATAGTTGTGCTGCTGGTGTGTGCATGTCAAAAACCTGCAGCACATTTTCTATGGGAGAGGATCGGTTTTAAGATCTGGTCAGCTGTCAAAAGGAGACGTGTGCTTGATTAACCCAGTTCCCACAGCAGAAGTCTTTCTAAGATCAGAGGAGTCACAACGAGTTTAGATTTAAAACAAAAAGAACACAAGGAGCCAGCGAGACAGAAAAACCGACAACGCACACACCCCTCCATTTGACGGCTCACAGAGGAAGGAGGCTGGCAGTCACGCTGTGAATTCAAAGCCAAAGGCACGAGACAAGGCAGTTTTGCTTGTTTTTTAAATTCCCCCCAAGGAATTTAATAGAAGTGTTTTTCTTGGCTTATCAATAATCAGGACTGCCACTGTGTTTTAGATTACATAATCAATTTCCCTGTTTCCCTGTCAGGTAGGTACCGCTGCTAGAAATAGCATTTTGTTCTGTTTTCATAGTAATTTTCCTCCAGTTAGCATTTCCTCTGAAACGTGATGGGAATTGACACAGAGAGCTTGACGGCTTGCTCCCAGCAGCCTTTTTGAACAATTTCTTTTTGATCTGTTCAGCAGTCAGTTCAGCGTTCGTCTTATTGGTGACATTTTCTGAAGCGAGCCAAGTGTTTCCTGAATACAGAGCATTACAGTCATTGGTTAGAGCATGGTGCTGGCAACCCCACGGGTTTGGGCAAAATTCCTGCATGGGCACATACTGAATGCCTGTATATCCAGTGTCTGTTTTGGATTGTGTCTGTCTGTCTGCTGAATTACTATATGATGTACTATTAATACTAATGGCCTTTCTGTTGTCTCTGTTCTGTCTCCAGCTGGTGGAGACCTCTCTGAAGGGAGAGATAACCTTTGACCCGTGCTGTGCCTACTATCTGTGGTTCGTCATGGACTTCTGTGATGGAGGAGATATGAACGCTTACTTGCTGTCCCGTAAACCCAGCCGCAAGACCAACACCAGCTTCATGCTGCAGTTAGGAAGTGCCCTGGCCTTCCTGCACCGAAACCAGATCATCCACCGAGATCTGAAGCCTGACAACATCCTCATCTCCCAGGGAAGGACCTTTGCGGGAACCCCCGAGCCCACACTGAAGGTGGCGGACTTCGGGCTGTCAAAGGTCTGCTCCACGTCGGGCCTCAACCCTGAGGAACCAGCCTCTGTCAACAAGTGTTTCCTCTCCACAGCGTGCGGCACGGACTTCTACATGGCTCCAGAGGTGTGGGAGGGTCACTACACGGCTAAAGCAGACATCTTTGCCCTGGGTATCATCATCTGGGCCATGGTGGAGCGGATCACGTTCGTTGACGTGGAGACCCAGAAGGAGCTCCTGGGAAGCTACGTGCAGCAGGGGGAGGAGATCGTGCCCCTTGGGGAGGCGCTCCTGGAGAACCCCAAGATGGAGCTGCTGATCCCGGCCAGGATGAAGAGCATGAACGCGGGCATGAAACAGCTGATCCGGGAGATGCTGTCGTTCAACCCTCAGGAGAGACCTGACGCCTTTGAACTGGAGCTCCGACTGGTCAGGATCGCCTGCAGGGAGCTCGACTGGGACACGTGATAATTGATGTGGATAGGAGGAGAGCGGACCATGGGACTAGTAGTCACAACATCAAGCACTTGTATCTAGTCCTAATTCACCACTGTTAGCTCTGGGTGGTCGAGGCCACACAATGGGAGGTTTATAAAAAAAAAATATTAAAAAAAAATGTTTTAAGAGAACAATTCAAACGTTGCAAAGATTTTTGCTTTGCAGTTGGATATTGGTTTAGATGTAGGACTACTGGTAAACCTAGCTCAACGGGTTGATAGCCAGGCTGTAAAAATGTTTGTTTTGAATGTTAACAGAGCAAGGCTGTCCATAAAGCACATTCAGCTGTTTGTCTCTCAGAAGGAGAGGTGCTGCTAGCCACCCCAGTGGTTTAGGCTAACCTGTTAACTTTAACTCTCTCTCTTTAGTTGTTTGCCTACAAATTTCACCCCAGTCTCGGTGCTAATAATCGTACTTCGGATGCAATTTATGAAACAGGGAGACCGCATCCCGTGTAGATATGATGCAATTAAATTCCAATTTAGACACGCCTCAGTGATCGTAAACTGTGCACGGCTGGTTTTAACAGTATTCTGTGACCACACCCAGCTCCTCCCCATCAACACACACACACTTCCCACTGCTCAGGTAAAATCGAAGATATACTGTTGGTTGCGATTTGTAGACAGCCAGCTGTTTGAAGAGACATATCACACAGGACAGTATTCTGAGCTGGCCCTGAGCCAACTATGGGATCAGGCTAAGTCTTGGTATGCCAGCCCAGCCCAGACATAACCTAGTATAACCCCCAGCCCAGACATAACCTAGTATAACCCCCAACCCAGACATAACCTACTATAACCCCCAGCCCAGACATAACCTAGCATAACCTCAGTCAGCCAGTGTCATAATTGTCCTGGAATGTGTCATGATTGCCCCATAATGAAAATAATTTTTAGGAATGGAGTGTTTGGAATGTAATTAACTTGAGTCACCATAATTTAAAGTCCAGAGATAGCAAGCTGCTTATTCAAAACACATAAAGGAATGTGTTGTTGCCCCAAACTAACATTGATGTATTTAACTGAAGAGCCAATGTTCTGCTTGTATTATTAAAATATAGTGCTTTAATTTAGACTTAAATTCTCACAACTGAAGGCCAGCGAATTTCCAAATGAAACCTGTGTGAACGGAATGGTTAGGGGTATGACTTCACTGGCAATCACTTGGTGAAAAAATTCACTTTTATTTAGTTATTTTCCTTTTCATAACTTACCATGCTATTATCTATCACCTTGAGAAACAGTTTTTACTTGGGGCCTGGGAAGATATATTGTCAAACAGCAAACAAGAAGTCTCTCTTACACACACTGGTGTATTGTCAGCACACAGAACGTCTACTTATGCATGCAATGCCTCTCACCTTCAGAGAGGAGATGGAGGCAGCACAGCACACAGTTGTCCCTGAGCCCAGAGGATGTATTTAAAAAATACAATTTTGTGTTTTAACCTGATCTCCTCTCACTGTCAGTTTTCACCTGGGTTTCCCCAGGACAGACACGCACACCTCTGTTTCCCCTGGGTCCTGCCGGATTTAACGGTAATCCCTTTCTCCACGTTTCCTTCCGACAGACTCCTAAGCCTATTACGTTTGGTGTAGGTGGCAGAGGTAAAGGAAGGCACTCTGGGGACCCAGGCCTATTGCCTTGCAGGTCATAATTTGTGCGCTTCTAACAGTTGTGAAAATGAAAAAATTATCAATATCTGAAAAAATGTGGTTTTAGTGTGTCATTCAAACAGTGGCATAAGTTTTAAAATATATTTCATACGAGCAGACTGTCGCCAACATTAACCTGCATTATTGCCTTTTTTAAATGTCTTCCATTGCCAAAGTCCTCTTGTCTTTCATGATATTAACATACTTTATGCCTTATTTTAATATCTCCACACACTAGCACCTAGCACTACATTGTGTGATTGTTGCGGTGGCCAGGCACATTTTGGCCCGAGTTTTGGCTATTGGGTTTTTATCTCTGCTGTTTTACCCCCTTCAATATTAGCACTGATTGCCCCTTTAAGAACATTTCTAAAGCACAATCAGCAGTTTCTATATTTAACAAAAATATAAACTTAACAATTTCAATGATTTTACTGAGATACGGTTCATAAAAAAAATAAAATCCAGTCAATTAAAATACATTGATTAGGCCCTAGTTTATGAATTTCACATGACTGAGCAGGGGTGCAGCCATAGGCTTGGGAGCCAGGCCGAACCAATCAGAATGAGTTTTTGCCCCACAAAAGGGCATTATTACAGACAGAAATCCTTCTCAGTTTCATCAGCTAGTGGGCTGTCTCAGATAATCCCGCAGGTGAAGAAGCCAGACGTGGAGGTTCTGGGCTGGCGTGGTTACACGTGGTCTGCGGTTGTGAGGTCGGGTGGAGGTACTGCCAAATTATCTAAAATGACGTTGGAGGCAGCTTATGGTAGAAAAATTAAAATTCAATTTTCTGGCAACAGCTCTGGTGGCATTCCTGCAGTCAGCATGTCAATTGCACACTCCCTCAAAATTGAGACAACTGTGGCACTGTGTTGTGACAACTACATTTTAGTGGCCTTTTATTGTCCCCAGCACAAGGTGCATCTGTGTAATGACCATGCTGTTTAATCAACTTCTTGATATGCCACACCTGTTGGGTGGATCAATTATTTTGTCAAAGGAGAAATGCTCACTAACAGGGATTTGCACACAATTTGAGAGAAGGTTTTTGTGCATATGGAATATTTCTGGGATATTTTTTTCTGCTCAAACATGGGACCAACACTTTACATGCTGCGTTTTATATTTTTGTTCAGTATACATCCATTTTTGGACTTTTAATGATATGTACTCATTGATTCATGAATATACACTGTACAAAACAATAGGAACACCTTCCTAATATTGAGTTGCATCCCCTTTTGCTCTCAGAACAGCCTCAATTCATCTGGGCATGGACTCTACAAGGTGTTGAAAGCATTCCACAGGGATGCTGGCCAATGTTGTCTCCAATGGTTCCCACAGTTGTGTCAAGTTGGCTGGATGTCCTTTTGGGTGTGAAAAACCCAGCCAGCATTGCAGTTCTTGACACTCACTGGTGCGCCCTCCACATACAACCATACCCCGCTCAAAGGCACTTAAATATTTTGTATTGCCCATTCACCCTCTGAGTGGCACACATAAACCAGTGGAGGCTGCTGAGGGGAGGACGGCTCATAATATCTGGAAAGGAGCGAACGGAATGGCATCAAACACATGGAACCCAAGTGTTTGATGTATTTGATACTATTCCACTCCAGCCATGACCATGATGCTGTCCTCCCCAATTAAGGTATGAACCTCCTGTGATATTCTCAATTGTCTTAAATCCTTCTTTAACCTGTCTCCCCTTCATCTACACTGATTGAAGTGGATTTAACAAGTGACATCAATAACAGATCATAACTTTCAACTAGATTCACCTGGTCAGTCTTTCGTGGAAAGAGCAGATGTTCCTAATGTTTTGTACACCTTGTGTATATGAGCTACTACAGAGGCTGAAGGAGGAGTTTATGGACATGTGACTGTGAATTATTACGAGCGCCTTGACATTGTTTGAGTTGTATGTTTGCTGTGATGGTTGATCCTTTTTCAACAGTTACTTCAGCTTCCCATATGTTCTGTCATTGATACAGAAGTGGTTTTAGAGTTGGATACTGTGTTGGTGTGCTAGTGGTGATAATTGTCTTCATTGGCCCAACTTTGGTTGGTCATTGATGTGTTTGTGTGTGTATTGATCGTGTACACACACAAATGGGGTCACCTACTCAAAAACGTCTTTGCTGCTTCTGATGAACTTGATAAGGAGATAAAAATAGCTCGTTGCCTGAAATATAATCCTACCAGACTCCGATGTGTCAGCTTTGGTGAAATCTGCATCCAAAATGGCACCCTATTGCCCATATAATGCACTACTTTGGACCAGAGGCCCTGGTCCAAAGTAGTGATGTGATATATATGGTGCCATTGGGAACACAAATCGTAAGTGCCCTATTCAGAACAGGACCCATTGCAACGACAAACCTCATCAGTTGAAGATAAACACCAAGCATCATCAGTGTACATTATAACCAGGTGTATGAGGGGCTCAAACTTTTCTATGAACAATATTTCCTTTGTATGTCGTAAGATATTTTGAAGAGATTCAGTGAAATGTATCAACAAATGCTGTAAAATGTCATTCATTGTTCAATTGATGGCGTTCTAATTAAAATAAATAAAATAAAAAACATGGATTAAAAAATATATACTCGATTTCATATCATAGTAAATGTTTTAGTGAGAATGAACTTGTCTGCAAGTTTTCAATTTATTTAGCTGCTGATTGAGTGGGAGATGCCCTTTGTTGATTGCTGAGGTTATATGGTTGCTACACTTTGGTCTCTGATTGGTTAATTGGATAATTGGCTAAGGTTTTTTTTTGCTAGTGAGCTGAAATGTGGTGATCTGTCAAGTGTTACACCTTTCAGTCTTATGGGATAGTTGTAATGATCAAATCAAACTAAAATCCCTCTTCCAACTACAAGTGGGGTCAAGGTGAGTCTTGAAGGGACCTGCAACTAAGATGTCACACAAATTAATTTAACTAGACTTTTAAAGTTTTAGTCACTCATTGTACCTGCTTTCAGTAGATGTGTTGTGCAGTTCAATGTGTTTTTCCAAAGTATACAACAGGGGCTCATATATGGGAAGTGGATACAGGTACAATCAGTCCACAGGTGGATTTACCACCTTCCAGTCAGGACAGAAGACAACCAAGGTGTTTCTTTTAACCCCTATGTCGTCACAATGAAACCCATAACTGAACAAGGACAATGTTCTCTTGGAATGCATTGAACTAGCATTCGTATATTTATAAAATGGACAAGCTTCAGATGATGCCGTGCACTGTGTCCCAACTGCTGTCTGCCACGGCTGTCGGGGAAGTCTTCAGAGTTGGTGACATTGAGGTCAACCAGGTGAGTGTTTCTGCTCCACCAGGTGAAGGGTCCCTGTTGGTAGAGAAACCTAGAGCTCGTTCCCAGTAGGTCCTATATCATGTTTATCCACTTTATTCACTGCAAACCAGAAAAAAACTTCTGGCAGCGCCGCATTGATTCAACATCTACACCTGTCCTTGTATTTGATTTCTGGATGAAGGTATCTGTGCTGGGTATCGTCAGGAGAACGGTTCCCTCAGTAAACAATGTCTTGTACTCCGTGGACGACATGACTGGACCACCATTAGGCGTGAAGCTCTGGGTGGACACTGCAGTAAGTGGATAATTATAGGTCTTCGTCCAGAAATGTTTGAAATTAACTAGGTCGGGGAGAAATAGGGCATTGGCAACTTTTTAAAAGCATTTTTAGTTTCTCCTATAGCAGATAATATACTGAATCCTTACAGGATCCTGGTGTGGACAGTACTTTTGTGTCCCCAGGGACTTATGTCAAGGTCACTGGAAGCCTGCGTATCATTCAGGTAAATGTATTTGATTTAGTACTTTAAGTCTAGTATTTCTCTACATGAGTATGGCACATTTCTGTACCCCTTCATATACTTCCTGCCAGGGCCAAAGATCATTGGTGGCTTTCAACATCTGTTGCCTTGAGGACCTGAATGAGATCACCTCTCACATGCTGGAGGTAATGCAGGCCCACATGCAGCACAACAGGAACCTTTGTGGTGGTAGTAATCCTGGAGATGGAGACGCATCAACCTACGGGCTGAGTGCCAGTCAGAGCCAGGTCAGTTCTCTAGTCCTGCAGCACATATAATGCCTAGACCCTAGCTTCTAATGCCTGACTCAGATTATAGGGCTGAACCGTACTATGATGGTTTAGATATTTTCTTTTCACATTGTCCTTTTGTCACGAGAGTTTTCAATCCCAATGATAATAACAATCAATCAATAGCTTTGGCCAATCCCCGAGGTTTGTAAGACCATGGGTTTAATAATTATTAGTCTAAGACTGAGTTTATGCGAAAGGCTAGTGCAGTTTATTCGGAGAACGTTCTAAAGTCAAGAATACAAAAACATCAATTTTATAGCTGCGCACATACTTCCACACAAACAGTATGTATCCTACGCACATACATACACACAAACAGTAGGTGAGTTTTATCCTTCTCCATAGTTCTCACCACTGTGTATCACTACCCAGCCGACAGTTCCATTCCCCCGAAATTAGGGAGACCTTGAGAAGTACTCCCTGTCCTCTCCCAAGTCTGAGGCCTAGCCAGGTCAGTTCAAACACAGTTTTAATTGTACTTCGATATTTTACTAGGCACACACACACACAAACAAGTTCAAATCCTAAACTACGCCTTGCTCAGACAGTCTGTGTTTTTCCACTATACAGATACATTGTTTAACCTAATTCAGACTAAAACTACACACATCAGATTATAATTTTGATTCTAATCAATTTTATACAGTTAAAATAATTCCACTCTGAAACCTTATCATTCTCTTTCAACATTTAAATTATTTTATCACCTTTCCAGCACGGTTCCAGCAACTAGTGCAACTGCGAAGCCAGCACCGCTAAGCTTAGCTAGGTTTGTCTAAGTAGTGTGAAAAGGGTTTGTGCCTTGGGACAGGGGGTAGGGGTTGTTTCTGGTCTCAGTTTACAGTTTTGAAAGCAACGTGACAATGGATTTGTCTGTGTAATAATAACTATTTGTAAGTCGCTCTGGATAAGAGCGTCTGCTAAATGACTTAAATGTAAATGTAAATATATTAGGCCTTCTATGATATCATGGTGGTCCGCAAACAATTGTTTAAGTGCATGCTGCCACCTACTGTGGTGGGCTGTACGATCAATCATGATCTGCCCAATTCTGTACTACCATGAAAATAAAATTTGAAATAAATAAATCCTTAACTTCTACCACACCCTCCCCAACCCCATTAAACTTTATCATGCTGAAACACTCCACCCTTAGGATTGTTCAGCATGTCAAAATAACCATTTCAACAGTGACATATTACCACCAATATTTCTTGCCGTCTCCACAATAACCTTCAACCTGGCATTTCTGCTTTCCTCAACCTGAGTCGTATTGATAACCTTACCAATAAAAGCTATGAAGTCAAATTCATTCATTATCAAAGTCCTTTGACACCGCACATTCATGAGCACAAGATTTCTGAATTGGGCCTCCACACTGCCAGGACCATTAGAAGCACCAGCCCAGACAGTAGGTCCACTTACTACAGGTATGTCCATGTAAGATCCATCAGTCCACACTGTAGTTCTATCAATCTATTTTATGGCCTCTGTACACAATACATCATGACTGATCCTATATCTCTGAGCCTCTCTAGCCTCTCTCTGTACCTGGCATCTACCAAATGCTATGCGGGACCCTCTGCACACATTAACAACAGTCACCCACGACGCATCTTTACCCATCGCTCCACAAAAGCCGTGGCCCTTGCAGAGCAAGGGGAACCACTACTTCAAGGTCTCAGAGCAAGTGACGTCACCGATTTGAAACACTATTTAGCGTGCACCACCGCTAACTAGCTAGCCGTTTCACATACGTTACACTGAGTTGGAATAGGTGTTGTCGTGCCCTCTTCACGACTGTCTTGGTGTGTTTGGAACATTCTAGTTTGGCATGTAGGTTAAGGCTACATTTACACAGACAGTCCAATTCTGATATTTTTTTCACAATCAGATCAGTTCTGAAAAAGATCTGATGTGTAATGTGATTTGGTCAAAAGACCAATGGCTTTATTTCTCCTCCTGTAAGGTGTTGAACCTGATCAGGAGTTGCTCAGACTCCAAGCCCAGGGGCATCAGTCTAGAGGAGCTAGACATTAAGCTGGGGTACCTCAGCATGACTACCATCAGGTAACAGATACTCTTTTTTTGGGGGGGGGTCAGTAGGGAGAACTTTAAAAATAAATCTTAGTGAAAAGAGACTATCTGGTCTAATGCTTCCTTTTTCCATTTACTCCATGCAGCCAGACCTTGGAGTTTCTTATCAGAGAAGGCCACATCTTCTCCACCATCGACGACAAGCATTTCAGGTCCACTACTGGCTAGGCCCCCAAACTCAACTCTGGACCTTGAAGCCAGTCCACTGCATGTTTTCGTTGTTCCCCTCTAATCAGTTACTGATTAGGTGTGAGTGCAATTATCAGGTAGAACAGAACCAGCAGGTTGCGGACCTCGTAGGGTAAGAGTTGTTACCCCTGGGCTAGAGAATGTCTTCTGTTGTTTAAGGTCATCTTACATCAATGGCTATAGGACGTTTTTAAATGAAAGACAGAACATTTTGGTTTATCAACATGCATGTCTGTTACTTTTTATGATTTGTTATTTATATTATTTACTCTCAAATATGGTGACTCTGTGGCCTAATTTTATTTTTATATAGTTTTGAGGTCCTCTGGTATGTGACAGCTGATGTACAGTGTAAAATGTTGATTGGATAAATGATTGTTTGGTGAAATGTCATTATGCAATGAAAATAATGAATAGTCAAAATTGTATTGTCTTGATTTGCCAAACAACAAAATATGTTGAAACGAACCTCTACTATCGTGGGAAACTTGTTATAAATCTACCCCAAACAATTTGATCTCCAACGTATATAGCATAGATATTTAAACCAGGGGAATTAAAGTAGGTTTATTAACTTTCATAATAAACTACGATTCCCAGCTTTCTACAGACTTCCCTGTAGTCCTCATATTCCCAGCATTCACTACTAGTGCACGGTGTAAGATGGCAGCAAACCCAAGCACAAACACACCTCTTTTTGACTGCCCGTCATGGTAAGACCAGCGACGATGTCTAATGCATAATTTTGACTGTCCAAAATCAAAAGCATGCAGTAGAGTGTTGTAAGGTCCATGTCGGTGAAGTTGATTAGATTGTCGCATCGAAATAGGATGTAGTTTGCTTGCTAGAAACATGAGCTAACTAGCTAGCTATCTGGGTTAACTTCGCTATGATATTGGAGTGCTCAGTCACAGTAGTATGCTAGCTGTTAGAGCATTCAAACGTTAGCTTGTCAGTGAAATCCAGCAGCAGGGTTTGCTAAAGCTGTATGGTGTGCCAGAATGCTTACTGTTATGCAGCATTTGCAAGCGTGTTCCTTTCTCAAGACAAGAATAACAGTATTGCTTGTGCAGTTCACACATGCAAAACATTTGAAGAAATGGTATTGCAAATCCGTAGTCTTGATCAACTAGTTATGCAGCAAGGCGGCAAAACAGCCTCCATTTGAGTAAAAGCATAATTACAACATGCAATTGACATTGACTTTGTTTTGTCAGGGCAGGGAAACCTCCCCCTGGACTCCATCTAGATGTGGTGAAGGGAGACAAGCTAGTAGAGGTAAGTCTACTAGTCTTAACCCTGACACCAACTTCAACTTTTTTGGTGCTGGACAAAAATAACCACAGAAGCAAGAGCAATGCCTCTGTGCAGAAGATATGGCTTGTATCAAGTAGCCTAATGTTAATTTAAATATAAGACTTAAAGTATGTTATAAGGTGTAGGGCCTATATTATATATTTGCTGCACATGTCACTGTGTTGGAAGATGTGCTTAAACAAACATGGAATAAGGTCAGTTCTCTCTGCCTACCTAACCTAGTGACCCCTTGGATTCCAATGCAGTCAAAGACCCACTAGTTATTTATCCCTAACCCTAAATTGCCCTTGAACCAGGCACTTAACCCTAATTTGCGCCAGGGCTGACACTACTATTGCTGACCCTGTAAAACACCACATTTCACTGCACCTATCCGGTGTATGTTACAAAACCTTTTCTATAGAAAACCATTGCAATACCAGTCCATGACCTTAGATAGGCAACTCTGTTGACATTTTTTTTCTCATTTGGTAGAAGCTAATCATTGATGAAAAGAAATACTACTTGTTTGGGCGGAACCCAGACTTGTGTGACTTCACGATAGACCACCAGTCGTGTTCTCGTATCCACTCAGCCCTGGTCTACCATAGACACCTCAAGAGGGTTTTCCTGATCGACCTCAACAGCAGTGAGTATCTAGTACTGCTTTAGTATCCTGCAGTATTTCTTTGTCTGGCAGTCAGTTGTCAAGGGTTTGTTTCAGTGTAAATGTTCAAGAAAGAGAACCGTAGCTTGCTGGCCCCTGGTACAAAAAGGATTGGGCCATGCCATGTCATTGTAGATGCCAAATAGAAGATATGTGAACTTCAACATGAAGTTACATTTTGAAAGGACAATCCATGTTACTCTGTCCCGCTAGCACATGGTACATTCCTGGGTCGTATCCGTCTGGAGCCCCACAAGCCCCAGCAGGTGCCCATCGACTCCACCATGTCGTTCGGGGCATCCACACGGGTCTACACCCTGAGAGAGAAGCCCCAGACCCAGACTAACACCATACCTGGAGGGGAGGTGAAGGCAGGGGAGGACGAGGAGCTCAAAGGACTGCTGGGTCTACCTGAGGAGGAGACTGAGCTGGAGGTGTGTGTTTGTGTGGGGCAGGGGACTGCTTGAGTTCTTGTGACATATATTTGTTTTGTTCAAGCAGCTAATGTAGAATTTTCTGGTTTCTCCATCTGTTTGATGAACCTGACTGCATCCATCCTCTTGTTTCACCTGTTCCAGAACCTGACAGAGTTCAACACGGCCCACAACAAGCGTATCTCCACCCTGACCATTGAGGATGGCAATCTGGACATTGTGAGGCCCAAGAGAAAGAGGAGGAGTAGCAGGGTCTCCTTCAGTGAGGAGGAGGTCATCATCAACCCAGGTGTGTTAGTTAGGGTTGATGACCCACATGCCCGTAGACACACAAGCTTGCACACTGACATGCAAGAACACACACCCGTGCACAAATGCAGATGCGTGCGCACACATTTCAAAATGTAATCCTGTGTGTCTTCTTGTTTTTACAGAGGACGTCGACCCATCAGTAGGGCGCTTCAGGAACATGGTACAGACTGCTGTTGTCCCAATCAAGGTAAACTTCTTCACGTCTATCTCATACTTTATGCTGGGGATGATTCTTGAGAAAAAAGGCAAAAGTTGTGTTGACCAAGGTTGTTGTTGTTGTAATAATGAAAACAAATCAAGAAAAACCGATTTAGTGAACAAAATCAAATCAAAACTGTTTAAAAAACAAAAACTATACCGAAAACAATATCTTTGACTCCAAAACAAACTTAAATAAAAACCATCATGAATTATGTTTTTTTTTTAACATTCTTTTTCTTAACATTGGGCAAAAATTTAATGGTTTTCAAGCTACTGAAGCTGGTGTGTAAATGCAGCTAGCTTTTGATTTATTTCTGCCTCTTAACTTATTCACAATTCGTTCATGATTATCCCAAATTATGGTAGCATCCACATTAATGTAGAGGTTAGAACCTCTTAAGGATCTGCCCCTTTTTTAAATTTTTGCCTAAAATGACATACCAAAATCGAACTGCCTGTAACTCAGGACCTGAAGCAAGGATATGCATATTCTTGATACCATTTGAAAGGAAACACTGAAGTCTGTGGAAATGTGAAATAAATGTAGGAGAATATAACACATTAGATCTGGTAAAAGATAAAACAAAGAAAAAAAACATGTATTTTTTTTGTACCAACTTTTAGATGCAAGAGAAAGGCCATAGCGTATTATTCCAGCCCAGGCGCAATGTAGATTTTGGCAGCTAGATGGCAGCAGTGTATGTGCAACGTTTTAGACTGATCCAATGAACCATTGCATTTTTGTTCACAATTTTGTTTCAAGACTGTCCAAATGTGCCGATTTTTGGTTTGTTAATCATTTTTCATAACTGTGCACTCCCCTCAAACAATAGCATGATATTATTTCACTGTAATAGCTACTGTAAATTGGACGGTGCAGTTAGATTAACAAGAATTTAATGTCTATGTCCTGGGTAATTTTCTTGTTACTTTACAACCCCATGCTAATCGCATTAGCCTATGTTAGCTCAACTGTCCTGCGGGGGACCCACCAATCATGTAGACGTTTTAAGAAACATTATATTCTTATTTACAATAAAAGTGACTCAAATTACACAATACATTATTTACCATTCATTTCTATTGGGCACAACTTAATCTGAAACACGACCTCTACATTCTTTTGGGGGACTACTTTAATACACAAGTGAATTTGTCCAAATACTTTTTACACCTTCAAATGGGGGGACTAGATGCATAAATTGAATTAATTTCTAAATAGTAAAACAGATACCGTATGTATGAAAAAACACTAAAATAAAAGGGTAATTCTGGACTGTCGCCTCATATGGAACATTTGATCTTAAATCTAACATGCTGGAGTATAGAGCCAAATTAAACGTTTTTCTTCACTGTCCAAATAAATACATAGGTAGCTGACTCAATTCTTTTGAACATATTTTTTTGCACCAGTTTCGGTGCTTTTCCTTTTAAATCCAAGTCTCATTGAGATTGACTTAATAATTTAAACCTAACCTTACTTATGACCTTACCCATCACCTTATTTATTACTGCCCCCCACTTGAAAGAAATTACATGCTCAAAAACACCCCAAAAAACTATATAGCACATGTCTCCAAGCCGCCTCCTGTTCCTAATTCTAAAACGGAATCTAAATAATATAAAAACTAAATATTTGTATACAACTAAAACTAAATAAAAACTGAACTAACTGACACTAAACTAATAGAAATATAAAAACACAACTATAATTACCTTCGTGTTGATCCATCTCCAATCAATTCATGCTAAAAGTTGATGTTGACAAATTGAGGTCAATCAATCCCATTTTATTTATAAATCCATTTTCAGACTATTTGTCAGAGAGTACTTCACAGTGCTTTACTGTTAACGCTACTATATTGCCATCTTCAATCTTCTCATTCCCCCCTAAACCCTGCTACCCAATCAGAAGAGGAAGATGGAGGGTCACGCTACACTAGGTCTGGAGGACTCTGTGGCCAGACGCATGCAGAACTTCCCTTTCAGTGGAGGGCTCTATGGAGACCTCCCACCCACCATTGGAGAGGCCGGCTCCCTCCCCGCCATGGCCCAGGGTGGAGCTACTATCCTGGGGGGCCTGCCACTAGTCTTCCCTAACCCTGCTCCCGAGGTGGACGTCTCCCCCACCTCAGCCTCAGCACAGCCCTTCGTCACCCCCAGCCCTGCTGTTATCCTCGCCCCCGGACCCTACACCACCGAGGCTCTCAACGAACCACGCAAGAAGAAATATGCCAAGGAGGCGTGGCCAGGGAAGAAGCCCACCCCTTCTCTTCTAATATAGGTCATTTTCAAAATGGCAACCGATTTCCCTTAGTGCTCTACTGGCTAAAGGTAATGCACTATATAGGATACCATTTCAAATTTGCACATAGCACCTCCCTGGACAATATAATGGGAGTGGTTAGTATTAGTTAGGAGAGTGGTCACGTCTCTGGACAACCAATCAATCAAGACTTCCTGTACTGTACAAGCTGTGACAAAGGGATATAGGGATCCCTGATATAGGGAAATGTTTGTGAGAATAATAATATATTTTGGTTTGGATGTTTTTTTTGTCTGCTTCATACATGTATTGTTTTATTTTTATTGCTCAACTCACTTAAACTGACAAAGTAATGTCTGACTGACCTCAGATTAGCGTATTGTAACTAACACAGATTGGTCCATTTGAACCATTGTTTTACAGCTTTATTTATTCATTATTTTAAACAAAATGAAACATTGCTCTGTTGCAGAAAAATGTCTTATAAACTCGCTATTCACTCTCTGACTGTTTGATTCACAGTATGATTTTGCCTTTGTGGATATTTTTAGTGCTGTTGGTTTCACTGAAAACCATGTTTCTGTCAATACAGAGGGTAACATTAACCAGACAAGGCCTGCTAGATGTTTTAATAATCCACTCAGACAAGGCTATGAACTGTGGGTACAGATTGGCTTTAAAGAAACTATGAAGAAACAGAGCAGTTTTTGTGTGTGAGACAGTTGTATTATAATTTTTTGCTATTTTTATATGAGAATTGGGGGGTTGGTTGAAATGGAACCCATTATTGTCAGATATGTATGAAATTCAGTTTAGAAAATAAATAAAGTTTAAACAAAGTGACATGCAGGTTATTAGAATTCATATCTTTGATATTTGTATAATAAACAGTAATAATCCATACTCCTCTCTCTCCACTGTGTGAGATGATGGTGGGAGAGGAGGATTAGTTTAGTCCCTAGAGAAATCTCCCACTGGGTCTCTGCTGTTGCTTTCATGTTGTCAGTTTTGCCCTTTTACTTTACATGATGCCATCTACTGAGGAAGCTCCTGGGATGGCAAAGGGATTGTTCAGCTAAATGAATGTGATTGTCTGTTCTGGGAACATGTCAAATGTGTCTGTTACTTCCTCAAGGTGATGAGTTTGACGTAGGTCTCGTCTAATTTAAACCTCAAATTTCATCCATTGTTTTTTGTTTGAGTATTACTTGTGGGTTTGTTAAAGCAAACAGTTTGAAAAGGAATCTGTCCTCAAAACCATTCTGAGTTTTTATAGGAGTAAAATTAAGAAATAAATTGTTGTAATCCCATCGATGGCAGTGATTAGCAATCATTGCTACTTGCTGCATAACGAAGGGTATTTATCCCTCACAATATCTATGTGATGCACAAGCTGCAGACAATGTTAAAAAATCTAGTGTGGCTCATTTTGAATGGCTGTATTTCCATGGTCAATGCCGTGTCCGGTTCAATTAACATATGTGGCTCATTTGAAATGATTGTGTTCTTATAGTTAGTTGTTGATCTCTTTTCCACCAGAGGGCAACATGTGTACTGTGCTCTGCTCTCTTTGTGGAAACGACCCAGGATGTCTACCTCAGTGGATCACTAAACTCGTACTCGTTGTGTCACAAAAGTTCTACATCTAGGAATGAAAATTAAACCATTATTAGGAAGACATCCATATTGGAGATATTGATATTGTTAGTATTCTGTATACATGAATAGGTAATAGCAGACACAGGGTTCATGATTAACATTGTGAATAGGACTGATCATTGTTGATTTTGAACGGACCGTGATAACGGCCAATCAAAGACTCATCCTGTCCCAATTTCGAGGGCCAGTAATAAAGCTGTCCGTGTTTTGCCTTTTGGCTGGTGTTATATATTTGAGTAACATCTTAATGCTTGTGATAGTCTGCTGTAAGGGGATGTTGGCAATACCATAGTCATGCTGTGCTCAATGAGGTGATCTTACTTAGAGAAACTCTGGAGTGGGTTTGGTAAGAGAATATGCAGCTGCACAATTTCACCTGTAGGGGTCTCTGGGGCTCTTTTGCTGGCCCTGCTTTGCTGTCTGTTTTTTTATGTCTCAAATGGCACCCTATTCCCTTTATAGTGTACTACTTTCAACCAGAGCTCTATGCACTAGATAGGGAATAGGGTGTCATTTGGGTTGCTATCTGTCTCCCCATTGCAGATAAACCACCAGCAACTCCTTAATCAAATTTGCATGAGTGCGCTCAGGTTGCCATGGCAATAATTATCAGCGCTGCCTAATTAACTTTCTCAATTGCTTAATGAGATACGACCCTCTGAACTCTTTTTTTCTTCTTTCTAATCCATGTTTTCTTTTTTTATTCTCTCCATCTTCCCTTCTCTCTCGCCTCACTGTTAACCTGTGACCACTGAGATAATATAAATAAATTCTGCCTCACATGGTTTAACACAAGAGTGTATACGGCAGAGAACAATGAAATATATTTCCTGATAGTTTCACACATGGAATGCAAAATGGAGACTAAAATATACTACCTGTAATACTGGTATACTATCCATCAGTACATATTATTATATTGAGTATGCAACTCACATGTTGTGATGTAGTGGCCCCTGAAGGCTTCAGGAGCCACAGGTGACCTGCTGAGACAGTTGAGTGAAGGAGGGGTGGAGAGAGCCCGCCGGCCCTGATCACCCCAATCGCCTGTCGCACACAGTGAAGCGGAACTCTCAAGACGTTAGAGAGACAGGGTGGAGACGGGGGAGACGGGGAGGAAACCACTTGGTGACATCCTCACAAAGCCTCCTACCCCTCTGCCACCTTGTCACACCCAATGTTCTACACCTCTACATTCCTACCAGGCCACTGTTGTTCTGATTCAATTGTCTTCTCCCCTGGAGTGTGCTCATTCCTTCACATAGGTTCAAGTATTGGATTGGTATAGGCATGTGGTGGAGGTAGAATCCAATATATTTCCACCAGTCCATTTCTGAGGTCACATTGTGGGGTAGTGAATGAGTGCTCACTTCTGCAGACTGTAGGCAGGCTCTCGTGTAGTTGTGCCTTGGTCCCTGGGAGTGACTTCATCATGCAGTAAGTGTGTTCCCTACTCCACCCTGTAGACAGAGCTGTGTTGGTCAGTCAGCCAGCTCAAGGACTTTCCTTCAGTGTACAGTAAGCTAGGCAGGCCAGCCAGATCCATTATGGGATCACTGCTAGGGCAGCAGACCACAGCGGTCACACCAGTTCATGGGAACTCCTGCTCCATTTTTCATAGGAGGGATATTTCAATGTCTACAGCCGGGTTGGGCCAAGTTCAGTTTAATGAATTTAAATGATTCATGAGTTGAAAATGGTCCATTGTTTAATATGAGCATTTTTTTGATTCATGAATTGACTGAATTGGTAACTGAATGGACCCCTGGTCCACAGGACTGGGTCATTTAATTTACACATTTACTGTGTATATGACACATAGTTGCTTTGCCTTTAGGGCAAACCCTGTGATTTCAGTGTAAAACCTAAATCTAGTGGTTACATCCAGTTATGTTATTCTCTGGTCATTTCCTGGTTACATTTATGAATGGCTAACCAGTTATGAATCTGGTTACTGTTTTTATCTTAGTGGTTACATCCAGTTATGTATGGCTCTGGTTACATCCAGTTATGTATGGCTCTGGTCACATCCAGTTATGTATGGCTCTGGTTACATCCAGTTATGTATGGCTCTGGTCACATCCAGTTATGTATGGCTCTGGTTACATCCAGTTATGTATGGCTCTGGTTGCATCCATCTGACTGCTGTCATTATTTAATTGTGCCATTTCCTTTCTGTTTCCTTACAGCCAGAGGAGGAAAGTGACGGGGAAGATTATCTTCGTTGCACCTCTGCCTACACTGCATCACTGTGTATTCTCTCTCTCTCTGTGAGTGGATTTCATGGTTTGAAGGTGCAATCTGAAACAGGATTAGCGTTACAGTAGGTGTGGGAGTGTTAGCTAAACCTCTCTTATGCAGGTGTGGCAAGGGAAGACTGTCTGTCGCACACACACACACACATACACACACACACACACACGGCACAATGAACACAGGGATTCTTAAAGCAGGACAGAAGTTGACAAAGTGTTTTGGTAAAAAGCTGAGGGATGGGTCTGGAGAAATGTAACCACACTCAAATCTATAGACAGAGGTATGGATGCCAGGACTGAGCATCCATGATATCAAAATTATCATTTTATCCATGTTCTGAAAAACAAGCTTACATTTTGGGTTCAGATGGGGTATGATAGTTGAACTAAATGATAGTTGCATTTATAAGTTATATTCTTCAAAAATGTATACAGTACATTCAAAAATGAATATTGCCACTGCAGATTTAAAAATATTGTTAATACCACATTGGTATTCATCAAAGCTTAGGGAGGCAGGGCCCATTCTGCGTTATGGTTTGGTTTTCAACTAGAAAAAGACAACGAATCCAAAGCAGAAAGTGTTAGTCAAACCAGCACACTACTGCCAGTGCCACATGAGAGTAAAATAAAATGCAGCCTTTTTGTCTTTGGGAAAGTCTACTAAAAAGTGAGAGAAGTAGAGTTGAGTGGGCTGGTCCCAGATCTATTCGTGCTAACTAACTGCTATGGTCATTGTCACACCAATGAGACACATCCTGGGATGGCCATGGGCTGTGTACTGGCTACAGACACCCAGCCTTTCCACACACACATGCATACACACATCCATGCACGCACGCACGCACACACGCATGCACTCACACCACACACACACAACCCCCAAGTGTCTTCACTGACATTTTCAACCATTCCCTGACCCCGTCTGTAATATCTAAATGTTTCAAGTAGACCACCCACCATAGTTCCTGTGCCCAAGAACGCCAAGGTAACCTGCCTAAATGACTACCGACCCATAGCACTCACATCTGTAGCCATGAAATGCTTTGAAAGGCTGATCCATGGCTCACTTCAACGCCATCATCCCAGAATCACTGGACCCACTTCAATTTGGATACCGCTCCAACAGATGACACAATCTCTATTGCACTCACACCGCCCTTTCCCATTTTGACAAACGGAACACCTATGTGAGAATGCTGTTCATCGAATGCTGTTCAGCGTTCAACACCATAGTGCCCTCCAAGCTCATCACTAAGCTAAGGACTCTGGGACTGAACACCTCCCGCTGCAACTGGATCCTGGACTGCCTGACTGGCAGCCCCCAGGTGGTAAGGGTGTGCAACTACACATCCGCCTCCATAATTAAGTTTGCCGACGACACGCCAGTGGTAGGCTTGATCACCGATGACGATGAGACAGCCTATAGGAAGATCAGAGATTTGCCAAGGTGCTGCCAGGACAAGAACCTCTGTCAATGTAAGCAAGACAAAGGAGCTGATCGTGGACTACAGGAAAAGGAGTGCCAAGGACACCCCCATTCACATTGATGAGGCTGTAATGGAGTGGGTCAAGAGTTTCAAGTTCCTTGGTGTCCACATCACTAAGGACTTATCGTGTTCCAGACACACCAACACAGTCGTGAAGAGGGCACGACAATGCCTACTCCAGGAGAAAAAGATTTGGCATGGGACCTCAGATCCTCAAAAGGTTCGACAGCTGCACCATCGAGAGCATTCTGACTGCAACTGCTCGACAACCCTGGTGGGATAATAAAGTTGATCTGAAGGTGCTACAGAGGATAATGCGTACGGCCCAGTAAATCACTGGGGCCGAGCTTCCTGCCATCCAGGACCTCTATACCAGGTGGTGTCAGAGGAAGGCCCTAAAAATTGTCAAAGACTCCAAGTCATAGACTGTTCTCTCTGCTACCGCACGGCAAGCGATACCAGAGCACCAAGTCTGGGACCAAAAGGCTCCTTAACAGCTTCCCGCTGAGCAGTTGCTCAAATAGCTACCTGGACTATTTGCATTGATCCCATTATTTAATTATTATTTGTTATATTTTTTTGACACAGGCTCGATGTACACACACACACACACATATTCACATTCCTTCACACTCTTCACATACGCTGCTACTACTCTCTGTTTATTTTCTATGCATAGCATCTTTGCCCCTTACCTTCATTTACATATTATCTCAATTACTTTGACTATCCCATACCCCCCCCCCCCGCACATTGACTCGTACCAGTATCCCCTGTATATCGCCTCGTTATTGTTACTTTATTGTGTTACTATTTTTCATTTATTTTATTTAGCTAATTTTTCTTACCTAAAAAAAAACAAATACTCTGCATGGTTGGTTATGGGTTTGTAAGTAAGCATTTCATGGTAAGGTCTAAACCTGTTGTATTCGCCGCACATTTTCGATTTTTTATTTGACACTATGAAACAACACCCACAGCTCTTCTTATGTAACAGCACAAGGTCGTAGAGGAGGGGTTGCTAGATGGAGGGAACATCATTGATGAACAAAAAGAGAGGCAGAAAGTGAGATTGAGAGAGTGAGGGGAAGACAGGGAGGGAGATGACTGCTGTTAAAGGGGCTTTAGAGCAAAGATTGGGCTCACATTTGAGGACCTAAACAGTACAGAGCCAGAATGCAGTCTGGCTCTCAAAGTCAAATCCGGAAGGGTTTTTAAAAAGGAGAGGACAACAGGACAACGACCCTGATTTTTATGGCAAATATTGAGTGGTCCAGACTGTGTCCCATGACCTATAATTATTGTTATGTTCAGTGAACATCCCTCACCTTTTGTACAGTGTTAGTCTACTCTTCTGTCATGCCTAATTAGAGCTGTAGTCAGTCAGTCTGGCGTTGTTGCTCAACACAAGGGTGGGAGTGACATCATCACCCTGTCCCAGTAAACACATCAGAAGTAGCCTTGGCTGACTAGCTGTCTTAGGTAGGTAGGTTACACTGTGATGATGTAGGTTACACTGTTGTTTTAACGGTAACTTACTTGGCAGCCAGTTACCTGTAAGTTACTGTAAAAAAAAAAACTTTACAGTAATCTGCTGTTAAACTAAAGTTTCTTTGGAATTTACACTGACATAATATACCTTTATTATAGTAATGGACATGAAAACAATAATAATAATGTACATTAGGTTAGAGTAAATTCCAAAGAAACTTTGATTTATATGTACATTACTGTAAACTTTACAGTAATGTGCTGTTAAACTAAATATCCTTTGAAATTACGGTAACATAGTGTACTTTAAGAAAAAAAGTAATTTACAGGTAACTGGCTGCCAGTAAGTTACCACAAAAACAACAGGATATTTTTTACACTGTAACCTTTCTACCTAAGCCAGCTAGTCAGCCAGGATTACTACTGGAAGTTGATTGGTTCAATACTGATTTATCTCCTTTTGTTGTTATTGTTGTTGTTGTCTGACTCTGGAGCTGGAGCTTCCTTGGTTGTTTGTCAGTGCCAATGCCCAACAGCTTAGTTTGCTACGGGCCACACCAGATCAGTACACACATCGACTCAACTCAGCTCCACTCAACTGAGCTGGCAGTGGCTCAGTGTTTGCATTCCATAGGATAGGAGTCACACCGCATTCCGGTTACAACTTCACTGCGGTGCATAAAAATATCCTCTCCAGACCGCAGGGCAGGGGCCATGTGTTTTGAATTACCCCTTTGTTTCTCATTTACAGCATCTCTCCCTCATTTATCCCCCTCTCTCTTTCTTTCCCCATCCCCTCCTCTTCTCGCTCTCTCCTCCCCTCCTTTTTTTGGTCTCCCTCTCCTTCACTCTCTTGCACTCTACTCTTCCTCCTCTTCTCGCCCTTCCCTTCTCTCACACACACCCTCTCCCTTCCTCCCTCTCTCCTTCCCCTCTCTCCCTCTTGCTCCACTCTCTCCCCCTCCTTTCATTGCCCCCCACTCTCTCTCTCTTTCCCTCTGTCACCCTCTCCTTCCCTCCTCTTCTCCCACCCCTCTCTCTTTCACATCTCATGTTGTGATAGACCCGTTTAGTCACCATGAAAGCATTCCACTGTAGGAGCATTTGAGGATATGGTTTCCCCTGACAACCAAGCTGTCAATAGTGGGGGTAACATCACCACCCACCACTGGGGAATTTTCCATTGAAAAAGGGTAATGGGGTTATAGAATATATTATAGAATAGAGTATAGTATAATATATTATAGTATAATATAATTCATAAAATAGAACATAATATAATATAGTAGCAAATAATATAACTTCATATCAAACTTCAGGTGCATAACAGTCAAATAACCCTTCATTTGATAGAATAACAGTCAATGCATATGTAGAGAGACACTATTAGTTGAAAGGAGATCAGTATGGATACCCCACAACTTGAACCCAATGAGGGTTCAGCCCGCGGGCGCCAAATGAGTGTGACATTCACAATGGTCGCTTCCGCCTTTCTCTGCTGGAGGAAAACACCCGTACGGAGAAAGGATGGTATGAAATGAAACCGCGAGACAATTATTATTTCAAAGGGTATGTAATTGAGACTTTTCTGACTTTCTTGTCTGACTGCAATGCATAGGGAATCTGCGTAGGGAATATGGTAGACGTTCATGCATAAATTAATAAATATTTATTTGTAGCATTAATTAACCCGGTAATAATTACATATTATAATCATTCAATACAGTGTTGGCAGTTCATGTAACTGAACTGACGTGCACAATACGGCATAGTCACTTAAATAACTCTACCTTTATGTACCTCAACTAACCGGTGCCCCCTGTATATAGTCTCGCTATTGTTATTTTACTGCTGCTCTTTAATTATTTGGTACTTTTATTTATTATTCTTATCCGTATTTTTGTAAACTGCATTGTTGGTTAGTGGCTCGTGAGTAAGCATTTCACTGTAAGGTCTACCTACACCTGTTGTATTCGGCGCATGTGACTAATACCGTTTGATTTGATTTGATTAAGAGGTTTATAAATGCAGCACTCTTGAGGTGAATATGTCTTGCTTATCCCAGTCTATCTCATCAACAGGTAGACATCTGACCACTGACAGACGATCACATGCAGCACATGGAAAAGCATCACAAATCGGATGGCTAAAGCACACCACGTCAACTGCTCTTTTATTTAAGCATTCTTGTTTATTCCCAAAGCAATAAACATCAATGAAACAATGCAATCACATTTATCAAGGTATTTTATGAACTGTGAATAAATATTCTCTATATGGGATATCAATGTGAAACGATGTTGTATACAGAACAAAATGGATATTCCCTTTGATCCAAGTCTCATATAAATATATGTGTAAGCAGCACACATTTATTCAACGCTACAGTTTAGTCGCTTGATAATCAAGCCTCACTGACGGATACACACTGGTGTACCAATGTGGAAGGAATAGGGTTGGGTAATAATCAAGAAATCTACCGAAATAAGGGAGGTTAATTGCATGTAATGCACTTATGGCGGGGCGTCTTCGTCGCGTGAGAGAAGGAAGACAAACATAGCATGCTCCACGAGCCGATACTTTTTTCGTCTGGAATTCTGCGGGTTGTAAATGATTCATAGAGCAAGCTTATTTTTAAGCGGAGTAATTGCGCCCAGCTCGCACAGTTAGTCCGTGTGTTACTATAAGCTATGAGTGTGTGTGTTGTTTTCGGGTGAGCGCTTGCGTGTGAGTGAAAGCCGGTCACCAATCTGCAGAGGAGACCGAGAGGAGATTCCAGACGAAAGAAACAGTGAGCGTGAGCAGACTTCGTGAAAGAAAGTCAAATTAATTTGGCTTTAATTCTGGGGTTTTGTCGAATATATCGTCCAGCCCTGCCAGTCCAACGGTTGGTCAAGGGAATCAACTGTTGCTGCGGCCGAATGGTTTTTAAAGGGACATTAGGCTAATCACAATTTACCAAATCCGTGTTGCTGACTGTGAATCTGGACATGGGTTTGAGAATGCATTTTTAACCATCACCTGGACCTGGTTTATTTATCGTGCTGCGCGCACCCGGCGGCCGGATGCATGTTATTCATGGTCTGTTCTGATACTGCATAGAGAATACATGCTCTTCCAGAATGATCCTACTCCACGCCTCTCCTGGCTTTTTGATATTGGTTTATCATATTTTTCTATCAGTCAGCAGCAGTTGCTTGTAGGCAAGTAGACACATTTGGGCTATTTGAACAATTCCAAAGGCAGTTGGAGGATAATAGTGGATTTTTTGTTTCTTTGTGACCTTGCCTTTTCGGCGTTAATCCAAGAGGATAGATGCTAATGATGGAGAATAACGGCATGGACGCGCATCAGGTTGGAATCAATCCTGAATACGAGCCGGAGAGCCGGCCGCGGTCATGCACTTGGCCGCTGCCGAAGTGTCCGGAGGATTTCCCTCGGGGAGTGGATGAAGCAAATCGAGGTCTGCCCCTGGCATCTGTCAAACTGGAGCAGCTTCAATACAACGTGTCGGCATGCCGCGGTGGATCAGCCGAGGGAAGAGGTGGCGCACCCGCGGAGCTCAAACATCCAGCCGGCGCCCCGGTCCCCATCGCAGCCGGCGCTCCTACATGCATGTCTGGGGCTGCCCTCGACGTGGCCGGCCAGCTGCGCAAAGCCAAGTCATCCCGGAGGAACGCGTGGGGAAACCAGTCGTACGCGGACCTCATCACGCGTGCCATTGAGAGTGCCCCTGAGAAGAGACTCACTCTGTCGCAGGTTTACGATTGGATGGTGCGCTTTGTCCCTTATTTCAAGGATAAAGGCGACAGCAATAGTTCAGCTGGATGGAAGGTACAGTAACATAGCCTACTTGAAATTCCTAATAATTAGCCTCTATATGATGATGGTGTGTGTTGATAGGGGGTAGCCTATATGTCAGTCTTTCCATAAAATCAATTTTAGATCTTGATCACTTAATTTGGGTTGTGCATCTTAACCACACATGGTTGTTCAGTGTTCAGCCATAAAAATGGACAGCTCTCAACTGATGGTTAAAGCAAATTACTTGTTCCAGGTTAACGATGTATGGTTTTCGCATTTCCCCACATTCTCCACCGCTACTCTCCAGTCAGTCAGTTTGTAGAAAGGGGCGGTGAGATGGGACTGAGGGAGGCGGAGAGAGGTTACTGGGTTCATCCTATTTTACAGTCTATAGGCTATGCATAGCAAAGCAGAGCAAATCAGTACCAACATAAACGCTTTGTTTGTGCTATGGTGGAAAATACTGTTTGCGCACTTCACTGTGAAGTGTCCACGTCATGATTTTATTATAAAGAGATTATCTGACTGTAGAAGTGACTGCGTGACGCCATGTTCCGTTCGAACTCAACGTTGTTTCATCTCTGGCTCCCAAGCCATATGTAGAGGAGAGGAATAAACGAGTCACGCTGGGCACAGAAAGTCAGGAGTGTGTCCGGGTCAATTCTGTTCCTTGTGTTCACGCACGAGCCACTCCGCTTGGCTAGACTTTGTTAACCCTCAACGAACAAGAGCTATACCCGTCCACTTCTATTCATTACGCGCGTGGTAAAATTAGGCAAGTGCTATGCAATTTGATAATACTCCACAAAATAGGAAAATAGAGATGATCCTTTAAATTAAAATCTAGACGAGAGTATGTGTAATCTACTTTAGTTTACCGCACATTTGGTGTGGGGATTATATTGGCAAAATGATTGTGGACTGGATTATTAATTCGATAGGCCTATTTGTTCAAATCATATAGGCCTAGTTCCGACCTCTCCAAGCCCTAATATAGATTTGAATATTTGATTAATCCCTCAATAAGGGATTATCAAAACGATCAATTCTACACAGATTGCACTCATCTATTTTATCAGGGCTTTAGGTCATGTAGTTTAGCTTTGGTTTTCTTTAGGGTGTGTTTTGAGTCAACCACCTGGTGTAATACACCCCTCCTCTCCCTAACTATCACTTTGTTCTGGTTTTCTGGGAATCAAACACACACACACAGTATTATACAACTAACCTTGTGGCACACAATTCAGTCCCTTTCAAAATCCTATTTTACATAATCCTGAATCTTTTTATTTATTTAACTATGCAAGACAATTAAGAACAAATTCTTATTTACAATGACAGCCTACCAGGGAACTGTGGGTTAACTACCTTGTTCAGAACAACAGATTTTTAGCTTGTCAGCTCAGGGATTCGACCCAACAACCTTTTGGTTACTGGCCAGCGCTTTAACCACTAGGCTACCTGCCACCTCAACCTTAACCCTAACATTAACCTGAAAACCTAACCCTAAAACTAACCCAAAGCCTAACCCTAAACCTAATTCTAACCCTAACAAATAATTAAAGAGCAGCAGTAAAATAACAATAGTGAGGCTATATACAGGGAGTACGGATACAGAGTCAATGCTTAGGGGCACTGTTTGGTCGAGGTAATTGAGGTCATATGTACATGTAGGTAGAGTTCTTAAAGTGATTAGATAATAAACAGAGAGTAGTAGCAGCGTAAAAGAGGGGTAGGGGGGAGGAAATGCAAATAGTCTGGGTAGCCATTTGATTAGATATTCAGGAGTCTTATTGCCTTGGGGTAGAAGCTGTTTAGAAGCCACTTGGACCTAGACTTGACGCTCCGGTACCGCTTACCGGGCAGTAACAGTGAGAACAGTCTATGACTAGGGTTCTGGAGTCTTTGACAATTTTTAGGGCCTCCAGTCACAAAAAGACAGTCGTGAAGACACCCCCTGGTATAGAGGTTCTGGATGGAAGGAAACTTGGCCCTAGTGATGTACTGGGCCGTACCCACTATCCTTTGTAGTGCCTTGCGGTCGGAGTCTGAGCAGTTGCCATACCAGGCAGTGACGCAACCAACCACCATGCTCTCGATGGTGCAGCTGTAGACCTTTTGAGGATCTGAGGACCCATGCCAAATCTTTTCAGTCTCCTGAGGAGCAATAGGTTTTGTCGTGCTCTCTTCACGACTGTCTTTTTGTGACTGGACCATGTTAGTTTCTTGGTGATGTGGAAACCAAGGACCATGAAACTCTCAACCTGCTCCACTACAGCCATGTCGATGAGAATGGGGGTGTGCTTGTTCCACATTTTCCTGTAGTCCACAATCATCACCTTTGTCTTGATCACGTTGAGGGAGAGGTTGTTGTCCTGTTATCTACCCTTACCACCTGGGGGGCAGCCCAACAAGAAGTCCAGAATCCAGTTGCAGAAGGAGGTGTTTAGTTCCAGGGTCATTAGTTTAGTGATGAGCTTTGAGGGCACTATGGAGTCGAACACTGAGCTGTAGTCAATGAATAGCATTCTCACATAGGTGTTGCTTTTGTCCAGATGGGAAATGGCAGCGTGGAGTGCAATAGAGATTGCATCATCTGTTGGAGTGGTATCCAAATTGGAGTGGGTCTAGGGTTTTTGGGATGATGGTGTTGATGTGAGCCATGACCGGCCTTTCAAAGCACTTCATGGCTACAGACATGAGCTCTTAGTGTTCTTGGGCACAGGGACTAGGGTGGTCTGCTTGAAACACGTTGGTATTACAGACTCAGACAGGGAGAGGTTGAAAATGTCAGTGAAGACACTTGCCAGTTGGTCAGCGAATGCTCGGAGTACACATCCTGCTAATCCATCTGGCCCTGCGGTCTTGTGAATGTTGACCTGTTTAAAGGTCTTACTCACATCGGCTATGGGGAGCCTGATCACACAGTCGTCCGGAACAGCTGATGCTCTCATGCATGTTTCAGTGTTACTTGCCTCGAAGCAAGCATAGTTTAGCTCGTCTGGCAGGTTTGTGTCACTGGGCAGCTCTCAGCTGTGTTTCACTTTGTAGTCTGTAATAGTTTGCAAGCCCTGCCACATCCAAAGAGCGTCGGAGCCGGTGTAGTACGATTCAATCATAGTCCTGTATTGACGCTTTGCCTGTTTGATGGTTCATCGGACGGCAAAGCGGTATTTCTTATAAGCTTCCAGGTTAGAGTCCCGCTCCTTGAAAGCGGCAGCTCTACCCTTTAGCTCAGTGCGGATGTTGCCTGTAATCCATGGTTTCTGGTTGGGGTATGTACGTACAGTCACTGTGGGGACGACGTCATCAATGCACTTATTGATGAAGCCAGTGACTGATGTGGTGTCCTCCTCAATGCCATCTGAAGAATCCCGGAACAAATTCCAGTCTGTGCTAGCAAAACCGTCCTGTAGTTTAGCATCTGCTTCATCTGACCACTTTTTTATTGATCAAGTTACTTGTGCTTCCTGCTTTAGTTATTGCTTGTAAGCAGAAATCAGTAGGATAGAATTATGGTCAGATTTGCCAAATGAAAGGCGAGGGAGAACTTTGTATGCGTGTATGTGGATTAAAGGTGGTCTAGAGTTCACTCTGCTTGCAAATTTAACATGCCGTTAGAAATGAGGTAAAATGGATTTAAGTTCCCTACATTAAAGTCCCCGGCCACCAGGAGCGCCGCCTCTGGATGAGCTTTTTCCTGTTTGGTTATGGCCTTAAACAGCTCTTTGAGTGCGTTCTTCGTGCCACCATCGGTTTGTGGTGGTAAATAGACAGCTACGAAGTATATAGATGAAAACTCTCTTGGTCGATATTGTGGTCTACAGCTTATCATGAGATCCTCTACCTCAGGCTAGCAAAACCTCAAGACTTCCTTAGATATCGTGAACCAGCTGTTGTTTTTCAAATATACATAGACCCTCACTCCTTGTCTTACCAGAGGCTGCTGTTCTATCCTGCCGGTACAGTGTGCAACCTGCCATCTGTCTGTTAATCATGTCATCGTTCAGCAACGACTCGGTGAAACATAAGATATTACAGTTTTTAATGTCCTGTTGGTAGGATATATGTGCTTGTAGTTCATCCACTTTATTATCCTGCGATTTTACGTTGGCCAATAGTACCGATGGCAAAGGCAGATTTGCCACTCATCTCCGGATCCTTACAAGGTACCCTGATCTCCTTCATGTGATAACTCGGTCTTTTCTCCTGCGAATGACGGGGATGATGGCCTCGTCGGGTGTCTGAAGTAAATCCCTCTCGTTCGTCTCATCAAAGAAAAACGATTAGTCCAGTTTCAGGTGAGTAATCGCTGTTCTAATGTCCAGAAGCTCTTTTCAGTGATAAAAGACGGTAGCAGCAATATTTGATTTGATGTACAAAGTAAGTTACTAACAATGCAAAAAACCAAACAAAATAGCACGGTTGGTTAAGAGACCATAAAACGGCAGCCATCCCCTCCAGCGCCATTACACACACACACAGACACGCACGTTTTCTCATCCCGCCTTCCCTGGCATCTCTCTCATTCAATATACGACAATCATAACATTCTGAGAAAGACAGCGGTATTAAGATAAATAATTAATATAAATGAAATCACCATTTAATTTAGGTGTAAGTAAGTTCAGTGGATAGGAGTACTCCTATTGTTAGGGTTAGGTTTTAAATAGGATTTAAAATAGGCTTAATTCTCCAGGCCCTGTGAGTCTGTGTGTGTATGTGTGCGTGTGTGTGCTGCCCAGGGATGCATAGCTGTATGCCAGCTCAGATTCCTCCGCAGGGCTTTGTGTGTAACAAGGGCTTTGATTGGCTGGTTTGGCAGTGATCTGATAGGCTGGGAGGGCAAAAACAACTTGATTCAATCTTAATAACAGTGTTAAAAACAGGCATGCACATGATGGGCTGTAACAGTTGGCAATGGGTTTAATACGATTTTAAGCACATAAAAACGCACACTCGCACAGAAACAAACACACATTCAGATGTGAAAACACACACACACACACACACACACACACGCACACACGCACACGCGCACACGCGCACACACGCACACACGCACACACGCACACACGCACACGCACACACACACACACACACACACACACACACACACACACACACACACACACACACACACACACACACACACACACACACACACACACACACACACACACACACACACACACACACACACTGTACATTAAACATTATCATCCACATCACTAAGTTGTTGATGAGATGAATAAGAGAAGAAACATATATGGATGGGGGGATGATCAAATCAGATACAGTGGTAGCTGCTGGTTATTAAAAACAGTCTGTAATAACGGTTGTGAAATGGGTCGTTCCGCTATTTCGGTGCCTTTTGAGAAGTGTAAAAATGTCCCCCAAAAAATGTGATTTCACCAAATTTGTACTTTATGTCATAAAGAGCATATGATCAACTTTAGAAAAAAAAAGTTGAGAGGTTAAATAAAATAAAAGACTATAGTACATGCCTATTAAGTACCAAATAATGTAACAAGGTTGACCGTAACAGGATTGACAATTTAATCTTAAATCAACCTTAAACCAGCCCCTAGCAGAGCAGAATGGAGAAGAACCCATACGGAAAAGTAACACGGCCTTATATATCATATTTAAACATGACATACATTTTAAAATATCTGATCATATATTTTTATAGCTTATATAACTCTCACACCCCCATAACACAAATACTAATATGGATATGTATTTTCATCGTGCAAAATACATATACATTTTTTGCTTTGAAAAGAGAGGCAGAGTATTGGTGGTTACCCACTGGGCACACACTGGTTGAATCAATGTTGTTTCCACGTCATTTCAATGAATTGTTGTCTGTGCCCAGTGGGTAGCTAGCTTGGGAGATGGTGAAACCTACGGTACAGGCTTAAGCCTGATTCACACAATAGGGCCTAACTGAGCTGTACTGGCCTGGTTTTACAGACACCATAGCTGCTGGAACCATGTTGAAAAAAGGACTATGTGAAAAGAAAATATCAGAGCCAGCGCAGTACAGTTTTCTTTGGCCCTGTAGTGTGGATCTAATGGGTTGAGCAAGCCCTGTAGTGTGGATCTAATGGGTTGAGCAGGCTCTGTAGTGTGGATCGAATGGGTTGAGCAGGCTCTGTAGTGTGGATCTAATGGGTTGAGCAGGGCCTGTAGTGTGGATCTATTGGGTTGAGCAGGCCCTGTAGTGTGGATCTAATGGGTTGAGCAGGCCCTGTAGTGTGGATCTAATGGGTTGAGCAGGCCCTGTAGTGTGGATCTAATGGGTTGAGCAGGCCCTGTAGTGTGGATCTAATGGGTTGAGCAGGGCCTGATCAACTCATTAGATCCACACTGCATTAGATCCATTAGATCCACATGGGTTGAGCAGGACCTGTAGTGTGGATCTAATGGGTTTAGCAGGCCCTGTAGTGTGGATCTAATGGTTTGAGCAGGCCCTGTAGTGTGGATCTAATGGGTTGAGCAGGCCCTGTAGTGTGGATCTAATGGGTTGAGCAGGCCCTGTAGTGTGGATCTAATGGGTTGAGCAAGCCCTGTAGTGTGGATCTAATGGGTTGAGCAGGCCCTGTAGTGTGGATCTAAGGGGTTGAGCAGGGCCTGATCAACTCGTTAGATACACACTACAGGGCCTGCTCAACCCATTAGATCCACACTACAGGTCCTGCTCAACCCATGTGGATTTAATGGATCTAATGTAGTGTGGATCTAATGGGTTGAGCAGGCCCTGTAGTGTGGATCTAACGGGTTGAGCAGGCCCTGTAGTGTGGATCTAACGAGTTGCGCAGGCCCTATAGTGTGGATCTAAGGGGTTGAGCAGGCCCTGTAGTGTGAATGATGCCTTAGAGAGGTTCCCTGTGCTGTGCCAGCCAGGCTGGTTGGCGTGGGTTCAACAGAAAGCTCTCTGCATCACTTCCATGTTATTGTTATTATCACAGACACAGCAGAAGGAGAGAGAGCTCTCGAGTTGGCGGGCTTGGCACCGAGTCCACCACGGGGGACAGAGGGATGAATGGAAGGATGGAGGAAGGAGGAGTGGGGGGTTCTTGTCTGAGAACGGGACTCTAGAGATCCATCCTATAGTAAAGCATCACCTCATAAGTAGTTTGAATGGAGGGAAATGGATGGAGAAGAAAAAGAGGAGGGAAGACAAGTGTTGGAAGGTATACACATATTTAACATATGTTATTGGTTACATACACATATTTAACATATGTTATTGGTTACATACACATATTTAACATATGTTATTGGTTACATACACATATTTAACATATGTTATTGGTTACATACACATATTTAACATATGTTATTGGTTACATACACATATTTAACATATGTTATTGGTTACATACACATATTTAACAGATGTTATTGTTTACATACACATATTTAACATATGTTATTGGTTACATACACATATTTAACAGATGTTATTGGTTACATACACATATTTAACATATGTTATTGGTTACATACACATATTTAACATATGTTATTGGTTACATACACATATTTAACAGATGTTATTGTTTACATACACATATTTAACATATGTTATTGGTTACATACACATATTTAACAGATGTTATTGGTTACATACACATATTTAACATATGTTATTGGTTACATACACATATTTAACAGATGTTATTGGTTACATACACATATTTAACATATGTTATTGGTTACATACACATATTTAACAGATGTTATTGTTTACATACACATATTTAACATATGTTATTGGTTACATACACATATTTAACATATGTTATTGGTTACATACACATATTTAACAGATGTTATTGTTTACATACACATATTTAACATATGTTATTGGTTACATACACATATTTAACAGATGTTATTGGTTACATACACATATTTAACATATGTTATTGGTTACATACACATATTTAACATATGTTATTGGTTACATACACATATTTAACATATGTTATTGTTATACACATATTTAACATATGTTATTGGTTACATACACATATTTAACATATGTTATTGGTTACATACACATATTTAACAGATGTTATTGTTTACATACACATTTTAACATATGTTATTGGTTACATACACATATTTAACATATGTTATTGGTTACATACACATATTTAACAGATGTTATTGTTTATACACATATTTAACATATGTTATTGGTTACATACACATATTTAACATATGTTATTGGTTACATACACATATTTAACAGATGTTATTGTTTACATACACATATTTAACATATGTTATTGGTTACATACACATATTTAACAGATGTTATTGGTTACATACACATATTTAACATATGTTATTGGTTACATACACATATTTAACATATGTTATTGGTTACATACACATATTTAACATATGTTATTGGTTACATACACATATTTAACATATGTTATTGGTTACATACACATATTTAACATATGTTATTGGTTACATACACATATTTAACAGATGTTATTGTTTACATACACATATTTAACATATGTTATTGGTTACATACACATATTTAACAGATGTTATTGGTTACATACACATATTTAACATATGTTATTGGTTACATACACATATTTAACATATGTTATTGGTTATACACATATTTAACAGATGTTATTGTTTACATACACATATTTAACATATGTTATTGGTTACATACACATATTTAACAGATGTTATTGGTTACATACACATATTTAACATATGTTATTGGTTACATACACATATTTAACAGATGTTATTGGTTACATACACATATTTAACATATGTTATTGGTTACATACACATATTTAACAGATGTTATTGTTTACATACACATATTTAACATATGTTATTGGTTACATACACATATTTAACATATGTTATTGGTTACATACACATATTTAACAGATGTTATTGGTTACATACACATATTTAACATATGTTATTGGTTACATACACATATTTAACATATGTTATTGGTTACATACACATATTTAACAGATGTTATTGGTTACATACACATATTTAATAGATGTTATTGTTTACATACACATATTTAACATATGTTATTGGTTACATACACATATTTAACATATGTTATTGGTTACATACACATATTTAACATATGTTATTGGTTACATACACATATTTAACATATGTTATTGGTTACATTCACATATTTAACAGATGTTATTGGTTGGATACACACATTTAACAGATGTTATTGGTTACATACACATATTTAACATATGTTATTGGTTACATACACATATTTAACATATGTTATTGGTTACATACACATATTTAACATATGTTATTGGTTACATACACATATTTAACGTATGTTATTGGTTGGATACACATATTTAACACATGTTATTGGTTGGATACACACATTTAACAGATGGTATTGCGACGGTAGTGAAATGCTTGTGTTCCTAGCTCCAACTGTGCAGTAATATTTAACAACACACAACAATACACACAAATCTAAAGTATAAGAATGAAATTAAGAAATAGAGAAAAGTTGAGCAATGTCGAAGTATAAGTATAAATATATATATATATATAAATATGTGACGGGATGTATATACATTATGGACTGTATGTGGATAGAATATGTCATACATGTATATGTGAAGAAAACGTGGATAGAATAGAATATGTACAGCAATACAGTGCATTGTGAAAGTATTCATCACTCTTTGTTATGCAGGTGAATGAGGACCCAAAAGCGACTTGGCGAGTCTTTAATCCAGTTTAAGGAAATAGCAATACTCCTAGACAAATCGGAGCGGTAAATAAAGCATAAAAACAATTTCACTCGTAATCACGAGAACTGACTGGAGACTCGATAATAAACTGCAGGTTGCCTCGGGAAGGCACTTGACCGTAGCAGACTCAGACACCTGCTCACCCCGCAGCATCTGAGGGAAACACGACACGACAGGGCGATACAAGGACACAGCACGGTGAACAATAGACAAGGATCCGACAGGGCAGAAACGGAAAACAAGGGGAGAAATAGGGACTCTAATCAGGGGAAAAGATAGGGAACAGGTGTGGGAAGACTAAATGATTGATTAGGGGAATAGGAACAGCTGGGAGCAGGAACGGAACGATAGAGAGAAGAGAGAGAGAGAGGGAGAGAGAAAAAGGGGAACGAACCTAAAAAGACCAGCAGGGGGAAAACGAACAGAAGGAAAAGCAAAATGACAAGGCAATATAAGACAAAACATGACAGTACCCCCCCACTCACCGAGCGCCTCCTGGCGCACTCGAGGAGGAATCCTGGCGGCAACGGAGGAAATCATCAATCAGTGAACGGTCCAGCACGTCCCGAGACGGAACCCAACTCCTCTCCTCAGGACCGTAACCCCCCAATCCACTAAGTATTGGTGACCCCGTCCCCGAGAACGCATGTCCATGATCCTACGTACCTTGTAAATAGGTGCGCTCTCGACAAGGACGGGAGGGGGAGGGAAGACGAACGGGGTGCGAAGAAATGGGCTTGACACAGGAGACATGGAAGACAGGATGGACGCGACGAAGATGTCGCGGAAGAAGCAGTCGCACAGCGACAGGATTGACGACCTGGGAGACACGGAACGGACCAATGAACCGCGGAGTCAACTTACGAGAGGCTGTCGTAAGAGGAAGGTTGCGAGTGGAAAGCCACACTCTCTGGCCGCAACAATACCTAGGACTCTTAATCCTACGTTTATTGGCGGCTCTCACAGTCTGTGCCCTGTAACGGCAAAGTGCAGACCTCACCCTCCTCCAGGTGCGCTCACAACGTTGGACAAACGCTTGAGCGGAGGGAACGCTGGACTCGGCAAGCTGGGATGAGAACAGAGGAGGCTGGTAACCCAGACTACTCTGAAACGGAGATAACCCGGTAGCAGACGAAGGAAGCGAGTTGTGAGCGTATTCTGCCCAGGGGAGCTGTTCTGCCCAAGACGCAGGGTTTCTGAAAGAAAGGCTGCGTAGTATGCGACCAATCGTCTGATTGGCCCTCTCTGCTTGACCGTTAGACTGGGGATGAAACCCGGAAGAGAGACTGACGGACGCACCAATCAAACGACAGAACTCCCTCCAAAACTGTGACGTGAATTGCGGGCCTCTGTCTGAAACGGCGTCTAACGGGAGGCCATGAATTCTGAACACATTCTCGATGATGATTTGTGCCGTCTCCTTAGCGGAAGGAAGTTTAGCGAGGGGAATGAAATGTGCCGCCTTAGAGAACCTATCGACAACCGTAAGAATCACAGTCTTCCCCGCAGACAAAGGCAGACCGGTAATGAAGTCTAGGGCGATGTGAGACCATGGTCGAGAAGGAATGGGGAGTGGTCTGAGACGACCGGCAGGAGGAGAGTTACCTGACTTAGTCTGCGCGCAGTCCGAACAAGCAGCCACGAAACGGCGCGTGTCACGCTCCTGAGTCGGCCACCAAAAGCGCTGGCGAATAGACGCAAGAGTGCCTCGAACACCGGGATGACCAGCTAACTTGGCAGAGTGAGCCCACTGAAGAACAGCCAGACGAGTGGAAACAGGAACGAAAAGAAGGTTACTAGGACAAGCGCGCGGCGACGCAGTGTGCGTGAGTGCTTGCTTAACCTGTCTTTCAATTCCCCAGACTGTCAACCCGACAACACGCCCATAAGGAAGAATCCCTCGGGATCAGTAGAAGCCACAGAAGAACTAAAAAGACGGGATAAGGCATCAGGCTTGGTGTTCTTGCTACCCGGACGGTAAGAAATCACAAACTCGAAACGAGCGAAAAACAACGCCCAACGAGCTTGACGAGCATTAAGTCGTTTGGCAGAACGGATGTACTCAAGGTTCTTATGGTCTGTCCAAACGACAAAAGGAACGGTCGCCCCCTCCAACCACTGTCGCCATTCGCCTAGGGCTAAGCGGATGGCGAGCAGTTCGCGGTTACCCACATCATAGTTGCGTTCAGATGGCGACAGGCGATGAGAAAAATAAGCGCAAGGATGAACCTTATCGTCAGACTGGAAGCGCTGGGATAGAATGGCTCCCACGCCTACCTCTGAAGCGTCAACCTCGACAATGAATTGTCTAGTGACGTCAGGAGTAACGAGGATAGGAGCGGACGTAAAACGTTCTTTTAGAAGATCAAAAGCTCCCTGGGCGGAACCGGACCACTTAAAACACGTCTTGACAGAAGTAAGAGCTGTGAGAGGGGCAGCAACTTGACCGAAATTACGAATGAAACGCCGATAGAAATTAGCGAAACCTAGAAAGCGCTGCAACTCGACACGTGACCTTGGAACGGGCCAATCACTGACAGCTTGGACCTTAGCGGAATCCATCTGAATGCCTTCAGCGGAAATAACGGAACCGAGAAAAGTAACGGAGGAGACATGAAAAGAGCACTTCTCAGCCTTCACGTAGAGACAATTCTCTAAAAGGCGCTGTAGAACACGTCGAACGTGCTGAACATGAATCTCGAGTGACGGTGAAAAAATCAGGATATCGTCAAGATAGACAAAAACAAAGATGTTCAGCATGTCTCTCAGAACATCATTAACTAATGCCTGAAAAACAGCTGGCGCATTGGCGAGACCAAACGGCAGAACCCGGTACTCAAAATGCCCTAACGGAGTGTTAAACGCCGTTTTCCACTCGTCCCCCTCTCTGATGCGCACGAGATGGTAAGCGTTACGAAGGTCCAACTTAGTAAAGCACCTGGCTCCCTGCAGAATCTCGAAGGCTGATTTGTAAGTCGCTCTGGATAAGAGCGTCTGCTAAATGACTTAAATGTAAATGTAAATGTGATGACATAAGGGGAAGCGGATAACGATTCTTAACCGTTATGTCATTCAGCCCTCGATAATCCACGCAGGGGCGCAGAGTACCGTCCCTTTTCTTAACAAAAAAAAACCCCGCCCCGGCCGGAGAGGAAGAAGGCACTATGGTACCGGCGTCAAGCGACACAGACAAATAATCCTCGAGAGCCTTACGTTCGGGAGCCGACAGAGAGTATAGTCTACCCCGAGGAGGAGTGGTCCCCGGAAGGAGATCAATACTACAATCATACGACCGGTGAGGAGGAAGGGAGTTGGCTCGGGACCGACTGAAGACCGTGCGCAGATCATGATATTCCTCCGGCACTCCTGTCAAATCGCCAGGTTCCTCCTGAGAAGTGGGGACAGAAGAAACGGGAGGGATGGCAGACATTAAACACTTCACATGACAAGAAACGTTCCAGGATAGGATATAATTACTAGACCAATTAATAGAAGGATTATGACATACTAGCCAGGGATGACCCAAAACAACAGGTGTAAAAGGTGAACGAAAAATCAAAAAAGAAATAGTCTCACTGTGGTTACCAGATACTGTGAGGGTTAAAGGTAGTGTCTCAAATCTGATACTGGGAAGATGACTACCATCTAAGGCGAACATGGGCGTAGGCTTGTCTAACTCTCTGAAAGGAATGTCATGTTTCCGAGCCCATGCTTCGTCCATGAAACAACCCTCAGCCCCAGAGTCTATCAAGGCACTGCATGTAGCACCCGAACCGGTCCAGCGTAGATGGACCGACAAAGTAGTACAGGATCTAGATGGAGAGACCTGAGTAGTAGCGCTCACCAGTAGCCCTCCGCTTACTGATGAGCTCTGGCTTTACTGGACATGAATTAACAAAATGTCCAGCTAGTCCGCAATAGAGGCACAGGCGGTTGGTGATCCTCCGTTCCCTCTCCTTAGTCGAGATGCGAATACCTCCCAGCTGCATGGGCTCAGTCTCTGAGCCAGAGGAGGGAGATGGTTGCGATGCGGAGCAGGGAAACACCGTTGACGCGAGCTCTCTTCCACGAGCCTGGTGACGAAGATCTACCCGTCGTTCTATGCGGATGGCGAGAGCAATCAAAGAGTCCACACTTGAAGGAACCTCCCGGGAGAGAATCTCATCTTTAACCACTGCGTGGAGTCCCTCCAGAAAACGAGCGAGCAGCGCCGGCTCGTTCCAGTCACTAGAGGCAGCAAGAGTGCGAAACTCAATAGAGTAATCCGTTATGGATCGATCACCTTGGCATAGGGAAGCCAGGGCCCTAGAAGCCTCCCTACCAAAAACTGAACGGTCAAAAACCCGAATCATCTCCTCTTTAAAGTTCTGGTAATTGTTAGAGCAATCAGCCCTTGCCTCCCAGATAGCTGTGCCCCACTCTCGAGCCCGGCCAGTAAGGAGTGAAATGACGTAAGCAACCCGAGCTCTCTCTCTAGAGTATGTGTTGGGTTGGAGAGAGAACACAATATCACACTGGGTGAGAAAGGAGCGGCACTCCGTGGGCTGCCCGGAGTAGCAAGGTGGGTTATTAACCCTAGGTTCCGGAGGCTCGGCAGGCCAGGAAGTAACAGGTGGCACGAGACGAAGACTCTGGAACTGTCCAGAGAGGTCGGAAACCTGAGCGGTCAGGTTCTCCACGGCATGGCGAGCAGCAGACAATTCCTGCTCGTGTCTGCCGAGCATGGCTCCTTGGATCTCGATGGCAGTGTTACGAGCGTCTGTAGTCGCTGGGTCCATTCTTTGGTCGGATCCTTCTGTTATGCAGGTGAATGAGGACCCAAAAGCAACTTGGCGAAAACAGAGTCTTTAATCCAGTTTAAGGAAATAGCAATACTCCTAGACAAATCGGAGCGGTAAATAAAGCATAAAAACAATTTCACTCGTAATCACGAGAACTGACTGGAGACTCGATAATAAACTGCAGGTTGCCTCGGGAAGGCACTTGACCGTAGCAGACTCAGACACCTGCTCACCACGCAGCATCTGAGGGAAACACGACACGACAGGGCGATACAAAGACACAGCACGGTGAACAATAGACAAGGATCCGACAGGGCAGAAACGGAAAACAAGGGGAGAAATAGGGACTCTAATCAGGGGAAAAGATAGGGAACAGGTGTGGGAAGACTAAATGATTGATTAGGGGAATAGGAACAGCTGGGAGCAGGAATGGAACGATAGAGAGAAGAGAGAGAGAGAGGGAGAGAGAAAAAGGGGAACGAACCTAAAAAGACCAGCAGGGGGAAAACGAACAGAAGGAAAAGCAAAATGACAAGGCAATATAAGACAAAACATGACACTCTTGGCGTTTTTCCTATTTTGTTGCATTACATCCTGTAATTTAAATGGATTTTTATTTGGATTTCATGTAATGGACAAACACAAAATAGTACAAATTGGTGAAGTGAAATGAAAAAAAAAACTTGTTTCAAAAGAATTCTAAAAAATGTCAAACTGAAAAATGGTGTGTGCATATGTATTCATCCCCTTTACTATGAATGCCCTAAGGATATGGTGAAACCAATTATCTTTAGAAGTCACATAATTAGTTAAATAAAGTCCACCTGTGTGCAATCTAAGTGTCACATGATCTATCACATGATCTCAGTATATATACACCTGTTCTGAAAGGCCCCAGAGTCGGCAACACCACTAAGCAAAGGGAACCACCAATCAAGCGGCACCATGAAGACCAAGGATCTCTCCAAACAGATCAGGAACAAAGTTGTGGAGAAATACAGATCAGGGTTGGGTTATAAAAAAATATCCTAAACTTTGAACATCCCACTGAGCACCATTAAATCCATTATTAAAAAATGGAAAGAATATGACACCACAACAAACCTGCCAAGAAAGGGCCACCCACCAAATCTCGTGGACCAGGCAAGGAGGGCATTAATCGGAGAGGCAACAAAGAGACCAAAGATAACCCTGATGGAGCTGCAAAGCTCCACAGCGGAGATTGGAGTATCTGTCCATAGGACCACTTTAAGCTGGGCTTTACAGAAGAGTTGGGCTTCACGGAAGAGTGGTCAGAAAAAAGCAATTTCTTAAAGAAAAAAATAAGCAAACGCGTTTGGTGTTCACCAAAAGGCATGTGGGAGACTCCCCCCCAAAATGGAAGAAGGTGCTCTGGTCAGATGAGACTAAAATTGAGCTTTTTGGTCATCAAGGAAAATGTTATCTCTGGCAGAAATTCAACACCTCTCATCACCCTGAGAACATAATCCCCATGTTTTTCATCGGCAGGGACTGGGAAACTGGTCAGAATTGAAGGAATGATGGATGGTGCTAAATACAGAGATGTTCTTGAGGGAAACCTGTTTCAGTCTTCCGGAGATTTGAGACTGGGATGGAGGTTCACCTTCCAGCAGGACAATGATCCTAAGCATACTGCTAAAGCAACACTCAAGTGGTTTAAGGGGAAACATTTAAATATCCTCGAATGGCTTAGTCTAAGCCAAGACCTCAATCCAATTGAGAATCTGTGGTATGACTTAAAGATTGCTGAACACCAGCAGAACACCAGCAGAACACCAGCAGAACACCAGCAGAACACCAGCAGAACACCAGCAGAACACATCCAACTTGAAGGAACTGGTGAATACTTATGTAGGCTCATGTTTTCTGTTTTTTGGGGTCTTATTTCTTGTTTGTTTCACAGTAAAAATATTATGAAAGTAGAAAAATTGAAAAAATATTTGCATTTTCAAAGTGGTAGGCATGTTGTGTAAATCAAAATAAAATAAAATAATCAATTTTAATTCCAGGTTGTAAGGCTACAAAATAGAAAAAATACCAAGGAGGGTGAATACTTTCGCAAGCCACCGTAGTTTAATAGGATGGCATTGACTAGAATACAGTATATACATACAGTATGAAATGGGTAAAACAGTATGTAAACATTATTAAAGTGACCATGGTTCCATGTATATGTACACAGGGCAGCACCCTCTAAGATGCAGGGTTGATTAACCTGGTGGTAGCCGGCTAGTGACCGTGACTAAATTCAGGGCAGGGTACTGGGTGGAGGCCGGCTAGTGACCGTGACTCGGTTCAGGGCAGCGTACTGGGTGGAGGCCGGCTAACAACAGTGAGTAAGTTCAGGGAAGGGTACTGGGTGGAGGCCGGCTAGTGATGGCTATTTAACAGTCTGATGGCCTCGGGTGACTGAGGTCGTTGATGATCTTCTTGGCCATCCTGTGACACCGGGTGGTGTAGATGTCTTGAAGGGCAGGCAGTGATGCGTTGGGCTGACCGCACCACCCTCTGGAGAGCCCAGCGGTTGTGAACAGTGCAGTTGCCTTACCGGGCAGTAAAGCAGCCTGATAGGATGCTGTCAATGGCATGTCTGTAAAAGTTTGTGAGGGACTTTGGGGCCAAGCCAAATTCAACCTCAGCCTCCTCAGCCTCCAGTTTGCATGGGTGTATCATTTCAGATTGTGAGTGATGTGTACGCAGAGAACCTTGAAGCTTTTCACCTTCTCCACTGTGGCCCCATCCACGTGGATGAAGGCGTTCTTCCTCTGCTGTGTCCTGAAGTCCACGACCAGCTCCTTCATTTTGTTGACGTTGAGGGAGAGGCTATTTTCCTGTAACCACGCCGCCAGGGCCTCCCTGTAGGCTGTCTCGTCGTTGTTGGTAATCAGGCCTACCACTGTTGTTTAGTCTGTAAACTTGATGACTGAGTTGGAGGCGTGTGTGGCCACGCAGTCATGGGTAAACAGGTAGTACAGGAGGGGGCTGAGCACGCACCCTTGTGGGGCCCCTGTGTTGAGGATCAGCATAGTGAAGGTGTTTTTGCCTACCTTCACCACCTGGGGCGACCCGTCAGGAAGTCCAGGACCCAGTTGCACAGGACGGGGTTCAGACCCAGGACCCCAAGCTTAGTGATGAGCTTGGGGGGGGGTACTATGGTGTTGACGGCAGAGTTGTAGTCAATGAACAGATATGATCCTTAACCAAATTCACTAAATAGCACTGCTAGTAGCTTTATATTTTTTCTTAAAGGATTTAATCCCTTTCTACCTGGTTTTAGTTGTTTAGTTGTTTCACTTCAGACTGGAGTATTTATTTATGAGAAGGGAAAAAAAGAGAAGGGAAGAGACAAAGTGTTGGAACAACGGAAAGAAAGGGGGGTTGTGTGTGTGTGTGTGTGTGTGTGTGTGTGTGTGTGTGTGTGTGTGTGTGTGTGTGTGTGTGTGTGTGTGTGTGTGTGTGTGTGTGTGTGTGTGTGTGTGTGTGTGTGTGTGTGTGTGTGTGTGTGTGTGTGTAAATGTAAGTGCATGCTTGTCTGTGTGTGTGTGGATTGCCACTAGTTGTAGACAGTACAGGATTTGATCCAGATGATCCCTTTGTCCCCTATGTTGATTAAGAGTTGATCTACTATAAAAGCTTCAGGACATTGGAGTTGGATAGAGGGAGAAGAACAGTAAGGGGTTTAATCAAGGGAACATCATTCCAAACCTTTTCATTGTCAATAATTACATTTTGCCCATATTCTTGATGAATAATGGTAAGAAACTGACTGGTTTGAGACCACAAAATCAACCAATAGTCTTATTGAGAAAAAAATACTGAAGAAAAATATAAAAGCAACATGCAACCAGTTCAACAGTTTTACTGAATTACAGTTCATATAAGGAAATCAGTCCATTTAAATAAATTCATTAGGCCCGAATCTATGGATTTCATGTGACTGGGCAGGGGCGTAGCCATGAGTGGGCCACAAAAGAGCATTATTACAGACAGAAGTATTCCTCAGTTTCATCATATGTCCGGGTGTCTGGTCTCAGACGATCCAGCAGGTGAAGAAGCAGGATGTGGAGGTCCTGGGCTGGCGTGGTTACATGTGGTCTGCAGTTGTGAGGCCAGTGGGACATACTGCCAAATTCTCTAAAACGATGTTGGAGGCAGCTCATGGTAGAGAAATTAACATTAAATTCTCTGCCAACAGCTCTGCTGGACATTCCTGCAGTCAGAATGCCAATTGCACACTCCTTGAAAACCTGAGACATCTGTGGTATTGTGTTGTGTGACAAAACTGCTCATTTTAGAGTGGCCTTTTATTTTCCCCAGCATAAGATGCACCTGTGTAATGGACCATACTGTTTAATCAGCTTCTTGATATGCCACCTCTGTCAGGTGGATGGATTATCTCGACAATGGAGAAATGTGAGAGAAATAAGCTTTTTGTGCATATGAAACATTTCTGGGATCTTTTATTTCAGCTCATAAAATATTGGAACAACACTTCACATGTTGGGTTTACATTTTTGTTCTGTGTAGTTCAGAGATTAAATGATTAGTTTAGTGGTTTCACCTCAGACTGGAGTTTTTTTAATTGGAAAAATACTCCAGCTCAGAATCACTGCTTTACAGTGAATCATCTGTATAAACCATGTTGGTGCACTCAACGATCTCAGTGGTCACACTCAAACCAGATAGAATAAGATGCTGGGTGCCATAAAGAGGATGTTGAGCAAGCCATGGAACCATAGAACGGAAATTCCACTGTGAAAATCGAGTCCAGACACACACACACACTACACACACACACACACACACACACACACACACACACACACACACACACACACACACACACACACACACACACACACACACACACACACACACACACACACACACACACACACACACACACACACACACACACACACACACACACACACACACAGGCAGGGTGGGCCGATCTTGGAATTTGTGACTGTGTGTGATAAAATGTGCTGGGTCCATGCAGCACACACACAGCCTGCCTCGACGTGGTGTTCTCTCAGAGGAAAGTTTTTCCAGAGTCTTATAGAACTACAGTTGAAGAGTTTATAGTGGAGTATTTTGTTTATAGTGTAGTCTTTTGTTAATACATGTATCTAGGTAAACAATGAACCATAATCCCAATTCATGAAGTTACTACACTGCATGAATCTGCAGGTAGCTAACCAACCAGGTTCATTGTTAGCTAGCTAACATTAGGTTATAACTAGCAAAGCAAATGCCTCTGAGATATTAATAATAAGATCATACATGTAATGTTAGCTAGCTAGCCAGCCAGCCAGCTAACGTTAAACTAGCTAGCTAACTGTACACTATAACTTGAAATGAAAATGACATTCTGTCAACTAGAAATGTGTAACATTTGAAAAGGTCGCTAGCTAGACTATTTAACCCGTATACATCATTGGTGGACCCTTCTCCCTGTCACAGATGCCAGGAGATGTCATCTCCTTAGCTATCATACTCTAACTCCACTGATTTCAAAACTCAGTCCACCAGAAAATGGAGAGCAACACGTAAGCTTTTCTACGACGCGATACATTTAAAAAGCTGCATTAGACAGGATTACTGACGTGCTCAAATAAACAGAAGTGTGCTATATGGCAGACCAATCCGAACTCATTTCTCGGCATGTCCAGCCCACTCACTATCTCAGCCAATCATGGCTGGCGGGAAGGTTGCTGACTTTTTCTGTAGCTAAACCAACTAGGCTCTTAATTTAACAATTTTATTTATGTTTTTAAGGCACATGAAAGTTCACATGTTCCAGAAGGCATTTCTGCCCAAAAACGCATTTTGATTAAATAAAAGTTTACATTCAAATGGCTCTCCTGTAAACTAGTGACCTGAGACATACGCCTAGTTTCACTTTTTTTTTCATCAGAAATGATTGCTTATGTGTACCTTCATGTGTGTGTATACTATTACTGTTCTCAGATTTCTAATTAATAGATTTTAGATGTGTGTGAATTTTTTGTTGTTGTTGCGTAACGCTATATATCCATTATTTAGCTGGAATTGAATGTTAGTATACTGTATATTTGACTGTGATATGTGGTTGACTCACCTAGCTATCTTAAGATGAATGCCCTAACTGTCTATAAGTTGCTCTGGATAAGAGCATCTGCTAAATTATTAAAATTTCAATTGTAAATGTTTTACATACAGATCTCATATTACTTACTGTATTTAATTTGTCACAAATGTATAATTTGTGCAGTTCTTTATTAAGCCTGCAATATGTAACTTTTTGGGGCGACCCAACCAATTTCACATAGAAATATGTGTTATAGATCTGTAATTCTTATTGTAGCATATCTAAGATGTGATAGTTTTATGTGCGCTGTCTATACTTCCAGTTCTTAAGTTTTGTTTTTGCATCTTTTATTTTCGGTTTTGTACACCAGCTTCAAACAGGTGATGGAACATCGGTTTAGATGGTACATTGATTCTCTACACTATACTTGCATGTTTTGTCACATAAACTGAAATTAACTACTTTAATTTTTGCAACCTGGAAATGGTGGAGCGATTTCTGCATAGTGCATATTTAAGTATGTAGCTATTTGTTACATTTGACTGTATAAAACCTGTAACGTCTGCTTCCAACTCCCACTCTCAAACACGTAGACCCCCTGAACGCAGCTCACTTTCCAGCCCACTTTCCAGCTCACACTCTCAAACACGTAGACCCCCTGAACGCAGCTCACTTTCCAGCCCACTTTCCAGCTCACACTCTCAAACACGTAGACCCCCTGAACGCAGCTCACTTTCCAGCCCACTTTCCAGCTCACACTCTCAAACACGTAGACCCCCTGAACGCAGCTCACTTTCCAGCCCACTTTCCAGCTCACACTCTCAAACACGTAGACCCCCTGAATGCAGCTCACTTTCCAGCCCACTTTCCAGCTCACACTCTCAAACACGTAGACCCCCTGAACGCAGCTCACTTTCCAGCCCACTTTCCAGCTCACACTCTCAAACACATAGATCCCCTGAACGCAGCTCATTCTCCAGATCCCAGTCACCCGAATTCTGATCACCTATTCACACACCTGTATGTCATTATCAAACACTATTTAGTTCAGTTCTTTGCACCCAATCATTGTGAGGTATTGTTTGTTTTGTGACACACTTTTATTCGAAGCGCTGGGTTTCACCGTAATTAATCATCCTGTGTATGATAGTTTTGGCTGCCTCACTTACAACGCCTTTTGCCTATTCTCTGCCTGTACTTTAGCCTATCGGATTTCCTGTTATCAACCTATTGCCTGATCTCCCGGACAACGTTACTAGCCGTTTCCCTGCCTGTACTGTTGCCTTTTGGACCCCCTGTGTATGACCTTCTGCCTGCCCCTGGACCCAGCTACCTGACTCCTCCTGTGGTCCTTTACAAATAAACAGCTGCTGCGCCCTGCGCTTGAATCCAGCTCTCTGTCTCCCATCGTGTCCAATACAAAACCTAGCAGTACTACTTATTTCTCTGAGACTGAGGCGGAGCATTTCGTAAAAAATCGGATTATTTGTCTCTCTGAAATGAAACCAAGTGATAGATATTAAACAAATACGTGTGTCATTGAACATCTTTACATTTGAGTAATTTAGTCATCATTCACTCTTATCCAGAGTGACTTACAGTAGTCCATACATTTTCATACTTTTTGCATACTGGTCCACCGTGGAACTGAACCCACAAGCGTCATCCTCTACCAACTGAGCCAAACAGGACAACCCAATGCCAGGATTAGATAGTGAAAAAACACACCAATCTCGTTCATAATTTATTAAAACAATAAAAGCTAATTTAACAACATTTCTGAAATGGATATATAGTGTTTTTGAATCAAACTCTTCACTTGTTCCAGTATCTTGTATGGCTGATTTGGGTTTGTGGGAATTGTAGGCCAATCAAACCTGCATCATGGACAACTGTATGGCTGATTTGGGTTTGTGTGAATTGTAGGCCAGTCAAACCTGCATCATGGACAACTGTATGGCTGATTTGGGTTTGTGGGAATTGTAGACCAGTCAAACCTGCATCATGGACAACTGTATGGCTGATTTGGGTTGGTGGAAATTGTAGGCTAGTCAAACCTGCATCATGGACAACTGTATGGCTGATTTGGGTTGGTGGGAATTGTAGGCTAGTCATACCTGCATCATGGACAACTGTATGGCTGATTTGGGTTGGTGGGAATTGTAGGCTAGTCAAACCTGCATCATGGACAACTGTATGGCTGATTTGGGTTGGTGGGAATTGTAGGCTAGTCAAACCTGCATCATGGACAACTGTATGGCTGATTTGGGTTGGTGGGAATTGTAGGCTAGTCAAACCTGCATCATGGACAACTGTATGGCTGATTTGGGTTGGTGGGAATTGTAGGCTAGTCAAACCTGCATCATGTACAACTGTATGGCTGATTTGGGTTGGTGGGAATTGTAGGCTAGTCAAACCTGCATCATGGACAACTGTATGGCTGATTTGGGTTGGTGGGAATTGTAGGCCAGTCAAATCTGCATCATGGACAAATGTATGGCTGATTTGGGTTGGTGGGAAATGTAGGCCAGTCAAATCCGCATCATGGACAACTAGAGAACTCCTGCATTTCTATTACTGTCTGTGTTTTGCATTTCTATTACTGTCTGTAAGTGTTTTACACTTTGGTGTGTTTCAATGTTTTCAGGACTTGCTCATGTGTTTCTGTGAATGCATGTAAGTGTGTATTCCCATCTGCACATACAAACGACTTCCTCCATGCATCTCGATCCACTGTATCTCCTCTCTCAGCAGAGCAGATTCAGGTATTTGAGATTAGACTAATCTTAGTGGTAGCAGGTGAACAACCTATTTCTGGTGCAGTAGAGAGCCTGCGGGTATTAGAGCATATCGACTGGGAGGCTGAGGCATGTGCTTAGAGGTACTTACATTTTTAATCAGATCTTCATAAGGGCTTTCTCCCTTCGGAGGCCCTGGCTAACTAAGACTGACGGGAAGTAAGCAGTAGAGGACAGCAGCACTGTGTATGTGTGTGTCTGTGTGTGCGTGCACGCGCATGTATGTGTGTCTGTGTGTGCGTGCGCGTGCGCGCCTGTACGTGTCTCTGTGTGTGCGTGCGCGTGCTTGTCTGTGTGTGTGCGTGCGATTGTATGTGGTTGGTTAATGCTGCTAGCTAGAGGGAAGTTGGATGGCTCAGCTCTCCTGGATGTTGCAGTTGGACTACCCAGAGGCATTCTCTCTTGCTACTACAGTACCTTCTGGCTATTAAACCTCTGACCTGGTGCCACCGTACCGTACTAACCACTTCACTGCCCAAGGAGCTGTTTGACCTCTCTTCCTGTTCTCTAGCTGCTCTTTACCTGCATCCCTTTAGAACATCTGCTGGGTTGTACATCTAGGTTGTCTGAACAGGGTCTCTATAAGCGGATACTGTGGTCAGGATAGAGGAATCACAAGGCAATTCATTCCAATGCTTTGATGACTGTTGTTTGTTGACATGTTTCATCGCTAAATGGTACCCCGATGACAAAATGAATTAATGTCGCTGACAAGTACGACGTTGTGAGAGCAAAATAATGGCGAGATTGTGGAGAAGAGAAACGGGACACATTACCAGAACACTTAACTCTTTTATGCCATTATTAGTCACTGTTCATGTTAATTATTCTCAATGAAGTGGCCTCGTGTTCAAGTGATGTTCTGCATCAATCAGGATACTCTCTCGTTGTCAAAGCTTACTGTTTCTCCTCTTACTGATTCATTCCAGGGTTGTGATGCCACTTTGATTAGCAGTGATGGGAGAAAGAAAACCTCAATGATTGGAATTGTTTAAATAAACGATGTGCTTGTGTTAAATAGAGAAACGTGCTCGACCCCAGTCTACGTCACCATGATTACATTTGTTGAATGTATTGACAATAAAGAAAAGCCACGTACAGCCAAGAACAGGAAGTATTACAGCCAAGTACATGCAGTACATACTTGAAAATGTAGTACGATGCTAACATGATGACAGGTGAGGACAGGACACAGCTCTCCACTAAGGTTTAGCCTGAGCTACTGTATGCAGTTGGTACATCAGACTCATTTAGCTGATCACTGCAGATCAGAATGAAAGACCCATGTTAGCATGTTAGCATACGTACTCGTCGAGATGAAGACTGCCAAATATCTAATAGTACCTAGTCACGACTATTAAAACAAACCAACGAACAGATGGCTATTGCACAATTAAATAGACTCTGTATGCTATTAAGGACAGTACATATGAATATACCTTATTTTAATTTAGGATGATGGTTGAATCATCTGTTTGGCTGAACAGATTAACATTAATAACCATTCATTGATATTAATATATTAAGATACTATGTGGAGTTTTAATGAGTGTGTGTGCTTTTCAGGTTAGAAAGGTGTGGGGCACAAGGCAGACAGAGGTCATGAGCACAAGACAGCAACTCAAACTGTATTTTTGTGGTAGTTTGAGTAAAATAGGTCAGGATTCAGAGCTCGCAGAGCCTTTATCATTCTGCACATGTGATGGCTGAAAGACAACTGATAGCCTTGAATGAACCAAACCTCTCTCTGTCTTTCTCCCTCTCTCTGTCTTTCTCCCCCGTCTTTCTCTCTCTTGATCATTCTCTCTCTACCTTTCTCCCTTGCTCTTTCTCCCTCTCTCTCTCCCTCTCTCTCAGTCTCTCGCTCTTTCTCCCTTGCTCTTTCTCCCTCTCTCTCTCCCTCTCTCTCAGTCTCTCGCTCTTTCTCCTTGCTCTTTCTCCCTCTCTCTCTCCCTCTCTCTCTCTCGCTCTCCCTTGCTCTTTCTCCCTCTCCCCCTCTCAGTCTCTCGCTCTTTCTCCCTTGCTCTTTCTCCCTCTCTCTCTCCATCTCTCTCGGTCTCTCACTCTTTCTCCCTCTCTCTCCATCTCTCTCAGTCTCTCGCTCTTTCTCTCTTGCTCTTTCTCTCCCTCTCTCTCCCTCTCTCTCGATCTCTCGTTCTTTCTCCCTTGCTCTTTCTCCCTCTCTCTCTCCATCTCTCTCAGTCTCTCGCTCTTTCTCCCTTGCTCTTTCTCCCTCTCTCTCTCCCTCTCTCTCTCTCAGTCTCTCGCTCTTTCTCCCTTGCTCTTTCTCCCTCTCCTCTCTCTCTCTCAGTCTCTCGCTCTTTCTCCCTCTCTCTCTCCCTCTCTCTCTCTCAGTCTCTCGCTCTTTCTCCCTTGCTCTTTCTCCCTCTCTCTCTCCCTCTCTCTCTCTCAGTCTCTCGCTCTTTCTCCCTTGCTCTTTCTCCATCTCTCTTTTTCTCACTCTTACTCTCTTTTTGGACTGCCCCTTTTCACTGCACTTCTGTAGCCGGAAGGCTGAAAATAAGTTATCATGTCAGTTTCACAGTTTCCTCTAAATTGCTTGTTAATTAATACAAAGTGGGAATATGGTTGTATAAACCTGTATGTCTGTGAAACAAGCCCACAAAGATGCATTCTAATCAACATAGCTCCGCTATCTTCCTCTTCTCTGTCTCTCTTAACTGTCTGTCTCTCTCTCCTTTTCTACCTCTCCTTTTCTCCTTTCCTCCCCTCTCCTCAACTGTCAGTGGCTGATTTATAAGCCCACCTTAAGTCTGACTTCATCAAATCCTTGATACCGTTAGCCATATACTCAGTCTCTGATGACGGCCGTGGTGGTCGATTTAATGGAGGCATTAATCTGTCTCTTTAATGGTGTTGTTGAGTGGAAGGTGGCCACCATAAGACGACACACTAAAAGATGAGTTACAGGGACCAAGAGATGGAATAAGAGAAGGGGAAATACAAAGGAGGGAGCTAGGATGCTGAGGAGGGGAGTGGCATTATGAGAGGAGGAGGAGGAGGCTATTCTAGTATAATGGTGGCATGATCTGAACAAGTATTTAAAAGCATTTTTCATATATATTTTGTTAAAGAAGAATGCATAGAACATCCAGAATATATAGTGAGGTGGAAGACAGAACCAAAGAGTCCCCAATAAATAAAGAAGGAATAGTGGACAAAAGAGAAAGACAGGGAGTAGACAGATAGAAGAGAGAGGATTCATTGCTTTGATTGTGACGTGTGACAGAGCTGTGTGACAGAGCTATGTGACAGAGCTGTGTGACAGTGCTGTGTGACAGTGCTGTGTGACAGAGCTGTGTGGCAGAGCTGTGTGACAGAGCTGTCTGTGTAATGTTCTCAAGAGGGATATAAAGAGGCTCTGTGCCTCTTCCTTAGTCCTCTGCTCTGTCACCTCGCTCACGCTCTCTCCCTCTGCCTTTCCTTCTATCTCTCTTTCCCTGATTCCCTCTCTCTCTCTAGCTCTATCTCTCCACCCCCCTCTCCCTCTCTTTCCCTACCTCCCCTTTCTCTCTCCGTCTCTCCGTCTCTCTCTCCCTCTCGCTCGCTCAATCTCTCTCGCTCACTCGCTCTCTCTCGCTCACTCGCTCTCTCTCGCTCCCTCACTCTTTCACTCGCTCTCTCGCTCTCCCTACCTTCCCTTTCTCTCTCCTTCTCCTCTGTCTCTCTTCATCTCTCTCTCTCTCTCTCTCTCTCTCTCTCTCTCTCTCTCTCTCTCTCTCTCTCTCTCTCTCTCTCTCTCTCTCGCTCTCACTCTCTCACTTAGCTCTCTCTCTCTCTCTCTCTCTCTCTCTCTCTCTCTCTCTCTCTCTCTCTCTCTCTCTCTCTCTCTCTCTCTCTCTCTGTCTCTCTCTACTAATGATGTGTTCCGCCTGCCTCTGTCTGCCTGACTAATGTCCACTGACAGCCCCACTCAGGCGGAAAGGCTGTGACCGCCCCTACACACACACACACACACACACACACACACACACACACACACACACACACACACACACACACACACACACACACACACACACACACACACACACACACACACACACACACACACACACACACACACACACACACACACACACACACACACACACACACACACACGTTTATCCTACATACTTAAATTTATGTGATGCACACACATAGTCACATACCGAGTGCATGCCAACTCACTTCACCACCCAAGCATTGCACTGATAGATCTACAATAGACAAATCTCACCCAATCTTTCACATGTAAACAGAGATGTATACAGCAGATGACACATGCAAACATATTTTCACATACATGGCAGCACTGGTCTTCTCACACAACATCCCATATACACACACTTGTCTAATAATAAATACAATAGGATAATTTTCATTTAACCTTCATTTAACCTTTAAGAAATATTAGGAGAAAGATGAACATACTACAGAACCCAGAGCTTTGTCGAAAACCTCTCAGAGTAAGTCTGGTTACTCACACACACACACACACACACACACACACACACACACACACACACACACACACACACACACACACACACACACACACACACACACACACACACACACACACACACACACACACACACAGACACACACACACACACACACACACACACACACACACACACACACACACACACACACACACACACACACACACACACACACACACACACACACACACACACACACACACACACACACACACACACACACTGTCCCGCGTGTCGCACCAGTGTCTCGGTGTCATCTCGCCAGGGGAAGAGAGGTTAAGAAGGAGGTCAGTGAGCAATGCTCTCACACAGGGCTACACCTCTGGGTTCCCCCATGGTCCCAGTACACACCACACACACACACACGATCCCACAGTCACACTCCCTCAGCTGATGGTTCCAGCCCACCCATTATTCAGTGTTACGCAAGACCTCGGTGGCCTCTCTCTGTCTCTATTTCTCTGTCTCTCTCTCGCTGTCTCTCTGTCTCTATCTCCGTCTCTCTCTCTCTCCATCTCTGTCTCTATCTCTGTCTCCCGCTTGCTGTTTCTCTCTCTCTCTGGGGTACTGTACTGCTCTGTAGCTGTGAAAGTAGAACAACCGTTTGTAGACTTTGTGAGCAGTATGTGTGATATATACAGTTGGGAATGAAGCTGGAATGGATTTTATAACAGTATAACTAGATCAGTAGATTTTTTTTGGTTGAAACAGAAACTCACATTTTTAATGAATGGAGGATACATTTCCATTTTACTTTATGTAGGATTGTATAAATTATTAGAAGCCTATCGGTGATACTACAGATATAGGATCTTAATTTGATCACCCTGTTGTTGCAAACTTGTAGTGTATAATTGAGGTTTAAAAATGTTTCTAAAATGTGTCCTTTCCACTTTAAAATTGGAGACTTGATTTGCCCAAACTAGAAATGTATCAACCCCAACAAATATGTTCATTAATCCACACAATAATTCACATCCTGTTGCTGCAGCATTATTTTCCTGCTGTGAGAAACTGGTCAAATTAAGATAGGAGATCTGTATGCAGTTTATATTACTCTCAGTGACATTCTAAGGAATAGGAATATGACAGATAGAACTGATATAGTTCTCTGGTCTACCCTTTGAATAGACTTGAACATTCATCTATACTCCACCCCTCTGTTACCAATGACCCCCCCCCCCCAATGACACACACACACACACACACACACACACACACACACACACACACACACACACACACACACACACACACACACACACACACACACACACACACACACACACACACACACACAAACATTCCAGCATCTCCATTAGCAATTCATGAGGCTGGTCTCATTAGACGTTCAGTTTTACCATGGGCCTCTGAAGTTTGTGTGTGTGTGTGTGATTCTCTGAAGTATATGGCTGGAGCAACTTATTAATATTTCATAGTCTCCCATTGAGGAGCTAAAAACTAGTCGACCCGCTTCCGCTACAAAGTGACTGCTCTTCTTCTTCTTCTTCTCTTTTCACCTCTTTTCTCGTTAGACTCTGTATGTCTCCTCTCCTCCCATTCCCTCTCTCTCATTTTCTCTCTTCCATGCTCTCTCTCCATCTTTCTCTCCTCAGCTGCCCCCCTCTTTCGCACGGTGCCGCCACTCAGACCCTAACTCAAACTGACTTAATTGGGATGTCTTTGTTCCAGGAACTGTGGGCATCCCTTCCTCTTCCCATTCCCCTTCTCCTCGGATCCTTACCAGAGAGAGAGATTGACAAAGAGAGAGAGAAGTGGGTAGAGGTAGAGAATGGGTAGAGGTAGAGATGAAGGGGAGTAGGAGAGGAGGAGAAGAGAAGAGGAGGAGCTGGGTTGGGAGAGAGAGAGAGAGAGAGAGAGAGAGAGAGAGAGAGAGAGAGAGAGAGAGAGAGAGAGAGAGAGAGAGAGAGAGAGAGAGAGAGAGAGAGAGAGAGAGAGAGAGAGAGAGAGAAAGAGAGAGAGAGAGAACCCCAAGTGAACCTCACACTCTCCCAGTGCCATGCGGGGGTTGGGGGCTGTTGTCTGTGTGTGTGTATCGGGGTGGGGGACCCGAGGGTTAAAGGGTTGGGGACAGGGGATGTCTGATTGTCAGCCTTGCAGACAGGAGCTCTGCCCCTGAAACAAACTCATGCATGAATAAGTCAATAAAGGCAGTCTGTGTGTCTGAACGAGTGGAATGAACAGACGAGAATCAGATCGGGAGAGGGGGATGAGAGGAGGGGACCATGGCAGGAGGGTAGAGGAGGGGAGAGTCTGTGAGAACGAGACAAACGCCACATTCCCTGGCAATGAGAAACAACCAGAAAGAAGAAGAGAAAGAGAGGGAGATCTTTTATGGGTTTGGTACAGTGTGTGAGCATGTTTGTGTGTGTTTGCATGTGTGCATGCAATGCTGAGTGTATGTGTGTGCTTTAGTGCGTACATGTTTGGGTATGTGTGGTGGTGGTGGTGTTAGGATGGTAAGAAGACTTAAAGAAATAAGTTAGCCTATTGTAGTCTCTGTTGTAGTCTTTATTTCAGTCTATTATAGTCTCTGTTGTAGTCTAGTGTAGTCTCTATTTTAGTCAATATTGCAGTCTAGTATAGTATCTATCAGAGGTGGGATCAAGTCATTTTTTTACAAGTCACAAGTAAGTCTCAAATCTTACCACTCAAGTCCCAAGCCAAGTCCTAAGTCAAGACAGGCAAGTCCGAGTCAAGTCTCAAGTCAAGACCGTCAAGTATCAAGTCAAGTCTCAAGTCCTAAACTTTGAGTTTCGAGTCCGAAACAAGTCATAATGTGCTCTTCACCAAATGTAATACCATTTCATATTTTTAACAAGAGTAATAGTTAGTATATTACATTTACGTGAATCATGAAGGCGTTTATGAATATCTACATATTATTACTTTCCAAATAAACATTATATTTCCATGGAAATACAATGGTAGCCATGAGAAAGACCCCCCCAATAGTGATCGACTATTCAGGATCGCTATGGGGCGCAATTGGGCGATGTAGGCTTGTACACAATCGCCCAACCTTAACACACACACACACACACACACACACACACACACACACACACACACACACACACACACACACACACACACACACACACACACACACACACACACACACACACACACACACACACACACACACACACACACACACACACACACACACACTCTGTGTGGTTACAGTAGGCTAACGTATGTCAATGGTTTCAGGAACAGCAGTAACATCAGGCAGGATTTAGGCTACTAACTGCCTAGCCAGTTGTTGCTCAATCTGGGTGCAACGATCACGTTCCCGCACTGACTGACTGTGTGGAGGCTCATTGACTTAACGTTACATTAGCCTACATGCTACAATAGTACAGTTATAAATATATAGCTGTCGGCTATATTAGCCACGACTTACCGTTCTTTGTGCAGCTTCAAATGTTGAACAAAGTTGGAAATAGTTGCGACTCCGTCTATAATTGTCTTCCCGCATGTTTTGCAAGTATCTGAAAATAAAACGTTTGGGGATCATCTTTCCAAGGGCTCCATCTGAATTCACTCCTCAACGTTCCTCTGCACTGCCACACACAACTTTCTCTCAGCTGACACAATTTAATTAGCTGCTGTCTGATTCAAACTGTAATCCGTTAAATGAAGAGTTGATGCGCTGAACATTTTTTTTAATGGCATCATTTTTAAATATTTGGAATTGGGGAGGGTATCAAGTCAGGTCGAGTCATAAGGCTCAAGTCCAAGTCAAGTCACGAGTCATTGGTTTTAAAATCAAAGTCGAGTTGCAAGTCATCATATTTGTGACTTGAGTCTGACTCGAGTCCAAGTCACGTAACTTGAGTCCACACCTCTGGTATCTATTGTAGTCTTTATAGTAATCTACTATAGTCTATGTTGTAGTCTCTATTGTAGTCTAGTGTAGTCTCTATTGTAGTCTCTATTGTAGTGTCCATTTTAGTCTCTATTGTAGTCTCTATTTTTAAATGTACGTAAATTGTAAAGTATTTAGTCTGTAATGTATTTGGCGGCAGGTAGCCTAGTGGGCGGCAGGTAGCCTAGTGGTTAGAGCGTTGGGCCAGTAACCGAAAAGGTTGCTAGATTGAATCCCTGAGCTGACAAGGTAAAAATCTGTTGTTCTGCTTCTGAACAAGGCAGTTAAACCCACTGTTCCTAGGCCATCATTGTATATAAGAATTTGTTCTTAACTGACTTGCTTAGTTAAATTTAAAAAATTGCATTAGACCCCTGTAAGATTAGCTGTCTCCATTGGCATTGGCTAATGGGGATCCTAATAAATCAAATAAAATGTATTGTAGTCTCTATTGTAATCTGTATTGTAGTTCCCATTGTAGTCTCTATTGTAGTCTATTATAATCTCTATTGTAATATATTATAGTCTCTATTGTAATATATTGCAGTCTCTATTGTAGCTTCTATTGTAGTATTTTGTAGTCTCTATTTTAGTCTATTGTATTCTCTATTGTAGCCTAGTGGGCGGCAGGTAGACTAGTGGTTAGAGTGTTGGGCCAGTAACCGAAAGGTTGCTAGATCAAATCTCCGAGCTGACAAGGTAAAGATCTGTCGTTCTGCCCCTGAACACCGTCCTTGTAAATAAGAATATGTTCTTAACTGACTTGCCTAGTTAAATAAAAGTCTATTGTAGTCTCTATCTCATTGTCTTCTGCAGGAATGCATTTTTAAAATGTACATACCAAACGCATTGTCTGCCTCCTGTTGTGAGTCGTAAGCAGTGAGAAGAATAATTGAATGAGAGACCCAGTGAAAGAAGAGCAAGAGAGGATGGAAACAATAATGTCTCATTTCAGCCCAATAAGGATAATTTGAATGTTGAGACAAGAGAGGAGTTCTCTCTCTCTTCGCATTACATGACCCTTTCCCTGTAACCCTCCACCTGGCCCCCCCCCATGCCTTTCCAATCAGTTTAACCCTCTTCTCCCTCTCTTCACCCCCCCCTCTCTTTCTCTTTATCTCTTCTGCTTCTCTTATTCCTTTGTTTATTACACCACTCAGACTCGACAAGGCAGAGTTTTCCCTGACGGATGTGTACTGTGTTGTGTGAGTCCTCCTCCAAAGCTCTGTCAGACCTAGGTTCACCCCAGGACATGGCAATGTGTTTGTGTGGTTGTAGTGTCGTCTTGAGTGCCTGGAACTGGTTGTGGTGGACTCGGCAGCCATGTTGATCACCAGCTGACAGAGGAACACAACACTGGGTCTTTCAAAGGCTCTTTCAGTGTCTCCCTCTTTTTCACCTCATCAATTTTCACTTCGGCGTTATTTATTTCAGCCTCCCGTCTCCCCCGGCAACCTCGTTCCTGCAGCCATCTTCACAGCTCTCTCTTTCAACATCTTAAACCATAACCACCCCCAGCCTCTCTCTCTCTTTACTTTATTCTCTACTCTTTATTCCTCCCTCTGTATTCCCTCCTTTCTTTCTCTCCATCTACTATTGGTCAGGTCTCATGGGGGAAGATAGTTGGCAGGAAGCAGGCTTGCTACCATGGCAACAGGAACCCTCCCTCTCCCACAGGTCTCCTTAGCAACTGGTAGCTTGGCATTGTAGTAATGAGCAGACCCAGTGTGCCAGGCTAACAGAGTACGAGAGGAGTGTGTTTGTGTGTGTATGCGTGTGTGTATGTGTGTTTGTTTGTGTGTATGTGTCCGTGTGTCTGTGTGTATCTGATTGCTTTATTAACAGTATATGACTAGCAAGAGCAGTGTGAGAAATACCAAATAGCTGAGCCTCTCCAAGGTGTGAGAGTGTGAATTTGACATTTGCAAACCATTTTCAAGGAAGATTAAATTCTTGACACATTTTAAGGTGTTTCATTGAGTTGACAGTCTGAAGAAGAACAATACATTTGATCCATTTAGTTTTGAAGTAGAGAGCTATTTGTATGCGCTGAAATAACATCATCTCTCTTTCTGTGGGTGAAGTTATCGTGTTTGAGTTTATGAAGCAGTGCCTTTGTGTTGTGCCTCGTTGTAGAGATCAGGTTTCTCCTCTCAGAGACATTGGGAACAATTAGCCTGTGACATGGTTGATGATTGATTGTGTACACAGCAAACACCCAGGATTGGAAGGAAGGGTAAAATGATAAGACAATGATATGACATTCTTTGGGCGTAATGTTTTACCAAAGCCCATTGGCAGATGGAGCCTTCGATCAACATTTACATACATTTACATTTAAGTCATTTAGCAGACGCTCTTATCCAGAGCGACTTACAAATTGGTGCAATCACCTTATGACATCCAGTGGGACAGTCACTTAACAATAGTGCATCTAAAACTTAGGGGGGGTGGGGTGAGAGGGATTACTTAACCTATCCTAGGTATTCCTTAAAGAGGTGGGGTTTCAGGTGTCTCCGGAAGGTGGTGATTGACTCCGCTGTCCTGGCGTCGTGAGGGAGTTTGTTCCACCATTGGGGGGCCAGGGCAGCGAACAGTTTTGACTGGGCTGAGCGGGAGCTGTACTTCCTCAGTGGTAGGGAGGCGAGCAGGCCAGAGGTGGATGAACGCAGTGCCCTTGTTTGGGTGTAGGGCCTGATCAGAGCCTGGAGGTACTGAGGTGCCGTTCCCCTCACAGCTCCGTAGGCAAGCACCATGGTCTTGTAGCGGATGCGAGCTTCAACTGGAAGCCAGTGGAGAGAACGGAGGAGCGGGGTGACGTGAGAGAACTTGGGAAGGTTGAACACCAGACGGGCTGCGGCGTTCTGGATGAGTTGAAGGGGTTTAATGGCACAGGCAGGAGCCCAGCCAACAGCGAGTTGCAGTAATCCAGACGGGAGATGACAAGTGCCTGGATTAGGACCTGCGCCGCTTCCTGTGTGAGGCAGGGTCGTACTCTGCGGATGTTGTAGAGCATGAACCTACAGGAACGGGCCACCGCCTTGATGTTAGTTGAGAACGACAGGGTGTTGTCCAGGATCACGCCAAGGTTCTTGGCGCTCTGGGAGGAGGACACAATGGAGTTGTCAACCGTGATGGCGAGATCATGGAGCGGGCAGTCCTTCCCGGGAGGAAGAGCAGCTCCGTCTTGCCGAGGTTCAGCTTGAGGTGGTGATCCGTCATCCACACTGATATGTCTGCCAGACATGCAGAGATGCGATTCGCCACCTGGTCATCAGAAGGGGGAAAGGAGAAGATTAATTGTGTGTCGTCTGCATAGCAATGATAAGAGAGACCATGTGAGGTTATGACAGAGCCAAGTGACTTGGTGTATAGCGAGAATAGGAGAGGGCCAAGAACAGAGCCCTGGGGACACCAGTGGTGAGAGCGCGTGGTGAGGAGACAGATTCTCGCCACGCCACCTGGTAGGAGCGACCTGTCAGGTAGGACGCAATCCAAGCGTGGGCCGCGCCGGAGATGCCCAACTCGGAGAGGGTGGAGAGGAGGATCTGATGGTTCACAGTATCGAAGGCAGCCGATAGATCTAGAAGGATGAGAGCAGAGGAGAGAGAGTTAGCTTTAGCAGTGCGGAGCGCCTCCGTGATACAGAGGAGAGCAGTCTCAGTTGAATGACTAGTCTTGAAACCTGACTGATTTGGATCAAGAAGGTCATTCAGAGAGAGATAGCGGGAGAGCTGGCCAAGGACGGCACGTTCAAGAGTTTTGGAGAGAAAAGAAAGAAGGGATACTGGTCTGTAATTGTTGACATCGGAGGGATCGAGTGTAGGTTTTTTCAGAAGGGGTGCAACTCTCGCTCTCTTGAAGACGGAAGGGACGTAGCCAACGGTCAGGGATGAGTTGATGAGCGAGGTGAGGTAAGGGAGAAGGTCTCCGGAAATGGTCTGGAGAAGAGAGGAGGGGATAGGGTCAAGCGGGCAGGTTGTTGGGCGGCCGGCCGTCACAAGACGCGAGATTTCATCTGGAGAGAGGGAGAAAGAGGTCAGAGCACAGGGTAGGGCAGTGTGAGCAGAACCAGCGGTGTCGTTTGACTTAGCAAACGAGGATCGGATGTCGTCGACCTTCTTTTCAAAATGGTTGACGAAGTCATCTGCAGAGAGGGAGGAGGGGGAGGGGCGGAGGATTCAGGAGGGAGGAGAAGGTGGCAAAGAGCTTCCTAGGGTTGGAGGCAGAAGCTTGGAATTTAGCGTGGTAGAAAGTGGCTTTAGCAGCAGAGACAGAGGAGGAAAATGTAGAGAGGAGGGAGTGAAAGGATGCCAGGTCCGCAGGGAGGCGAGTTTTCCTCCATTTCCGCTCGGCTGCCCGGAGCCCTGTTCTGTGAGCTCGCAATGAGTCATCGAGCCACGGAGCGGGAGGGAGGACCGAGCCGGCCTGGAGGATAGGGGACATAGAGAGTCAAGGGATGCAGAGAGGGAGGAGAGGAGGGTTGAGGAGGCAGAATCAGGAGATAGGTGGGAGAAGGTTTGAGCGGAGGGAAGAGATGATAGGATGGAAGAGGAGAGAGTAGCGGGGAGAGAGAGCGAAGGTTGGGACGGCGCGATACCATCCAGTAGGGGCAGTGTGGGAGGTGTTGGATGAGAGCGAGAGGGAAAAGGATACAAGGCAGTGGTCGGAGACTTGGAGGAGTTGCAATGAGGTTAGTGGAAGAACAGCATCTAGTAAAGATGAGGTCGAGCGTATTGCCTGCCTTGTGAGTAGGGGGGAAGGTGAGAGGGTGAGGTCAAAGAGGAGAGGAGTGGAAAGAAGGAGGCAGAGAGGAAAGAGTCAAAGGTAGACGTGGGGAGGTTAAAGTCGCCCAGAACTGTGAGAGGTGAGCCGTCCTCAGGAAAGGAGCTTATCAAGGCATCAAGCTCATTGATGAACTCTCCGAGGGAACCTGGAGGGCGATAAATGATAAGGATGTTAAACTTGAAAGGGCTAGTAACTGTGACAGCATGGAATTCAAAGGAGGCGATAGACAGATGGGTAAGGGGAGAAAGAGAGAATGACCACTTGGGAGAGATGAGGATCCCGGTGCCACCACCCCGCTGACCAGACGCTCTCGGGGTGTGCGAGAACACGTGGGCGGACGAAGAGAGAGCAGTAGGAGTAGCAGTGTTGTCTGTGGTGATCCATGTTTCCGTCAGGGCCAAGAAGTCGAGGGACTGGAGGGAGGCATGGGCTGAGATGAACTCTGCCTTGTTGACCGCAGATTGGCAGTTCCAGAGGCTACCGGAGACCTGGAACTCCACGTGGGTCGTGCGCGCTGGGACCACCAGAGTAGGGTGGCCGCGGCCACGCGGTGAGGAGCGTTTGTATGGTCTGTGCAGAGAGGAGAGAACAGGGATAAACCGACACATAGTTGACAGGCTACAGAAGAGGCTACGCTAATGCAAAGGAGATTGGAATGACAAGTGGACTACACGTCTCGAATGTTCAGAAAGTTAAGCTACGTAGCAAGAATCTTATTGACTAAAATGATTAAAATGATACAGTACTGCTGAAGTAGGTCAGCTGGCAGTGGGTGCGTTGTTGACACTACACTAATCAAGTCGTTCCGTTGAGTGTAATAGTTTCTGCAGTGTTGCTATTCGGGGGCTAGCAGGCTAGCTAGCAGTGTTGTTTACGTTACGTTGCGTTAAAAGAACGACAATAGATGGCTAGCGAACCTAGAAAATCGCTCTAGACTACACAATTATCTTTGATACAAAGACGGCTATGTAGCTAGCTAAGTAGCTAGCTACGATCAAACAAATCAAACCGTTGTACTGTAATGAAAATGAAGTGAAAATGTGATACAACCTGTGAATGCGACCGGGTAGTTGAGTTCTATACAGAAGACGTTGGCTAGCGTTGGCTAGCTGTTGGCTAGCTAGCAGAGTCACCTACGTTAAGGACGACAAATAGCTGGCTAGCTAACCTCGGTAAATTAAGATAATCACTCTAAGACTACACACTCTAAACCTAAACAACACAATTATCTTGGATACGATGATACGATGATACGAAGACAGCAAAGACAGCTATGTAGCTAGCTAACACTACACTGATCAAGTCGTTCAGTTGAGTGTAACAGTTTCTCCAGTGCAGCTAATCAGTGGACGTTAGCTAGCTGGCTAGTGAAGACTACGTTAGGACGGCGAAATACGATAATTACGCAATTATCTTTGATACAAAGACGGCTATGTAGCTAGCTGAGAAGAAATTGCTAAGATAAGACAAATCAAACCGTTGTGATATAATGAAATATAATGAAAAAGTAATGAAAAAGTTATACTACCCGTTGGAGCGACGTGCAGATGCGACCACTCAACGGATTTCTTTCTTTCTGAAAGCGACCGTTACTAAGACATAATATAAGATGAGGGTCTCCTGGAAAGGGAAAAGCATTCTGGAGCTGTCCATTTGGTATTTTGTTACATCAATTATTTGGAGTCATCTGTACTGGTATAATTATGCCCTCAAAATGACAGTGGTTTCACTCCTAGCCACGTTTTTATAGATGTTTGTATTCCTCAACCATTGCATCAGCTGAAACGTGTTAACCTCAATTTGAACATAGATCTGATGGTATAGAGTAGTGAAGTAATAGTCTCTCCAGAGACACAGTGCCAGGTGTCTCTGTCTTTAGCTGTGATGACGAGGCCTGTTTCTCAGCTCTCCTTCTCAGGTGTTATGGAGCTGTGCACTCCCAAAGGTTTCTCCTCGCCTCACCTGGCCTCAGCTCTCTCTGACGGAGCCGTGCTCTCCCAAAGGTGTCTCTCCTCCTTCCACCTGGCATGGTGTGGTAGTAGTGGGTGGGAAGAGGCCTGGCTCTAAACCTGCTATTGTCACTCAGAGCCCAGAGCTGGTCGTTGTGCTCTAAGGACTGGGCAGCACAGCGCTACAGTACAGCGCTACGGTACAGCACTACGGTACAGCGCTACAGCACAGCGCTACAGCACAGCACGGCACAGCGCTACAGCACAGCGCTACAGCACAGCACGGCACAGCGCTACGGTACAGCGGTACGGTACAGCGCTAAGGTACAGCGCTACAGTACAGCGCTACAGCACAGCGCTACAGCACAGCGCTACAGCACAGCGCTACAGTAGCTGGCACGCAGGGAGGATTTTCCGATCCCCTGCCCCGCTTTCAGATGGTCCTTAATCTGCCCAGCTCTATTTTTATATTCCCTCCTCCTCTCCCTCCCACCCCCGTGCTCTCCTTCTATATGTCCACTCCGTTCCTCCTTGTGTCCATCCCTCTATCTCCATCCATTCCTCCTCTCTCAGAACAGTTTTAGGCTGGTACTGTAGCTCCAATTAGTAGAGTGTCCGGTGGGGATTAGGCTCGCTGTCTGCCCGTAAGGCCTCCAGGCCCACTCAGCCATCCATGCTCCCTTCCTGCTTACCTCTTCCAGATCTCTCTCAGGTTAGCCACTGAGCTCCCTCCCTCTCGCCCTTCCTCCTTCCCTCCCCTCCTCCCTCCTCCCCAGAGCGCTACAGCAGCTCCTCATGGAGCAGAGCAGGGGGAGTGAAAGGCCTGCTGTCGCCTGAGGGGCTGAGGAGCGTAGGTAGGGCTGAGCCATGACTCCGGCCCCTCTGCTGCCTGCTACACTGAGGAGGACAAGATGACTGGTACTGTACTTCTCTTAGAGGCTGATCTCTTCACCACTGCTTAATCAGCCAAAACCTTAATACCGTTGGAACAGTTACAACTTCTACTGCTGCTATTATCAACACTAATCCGACTATTACTATTGATACCTGTACCACTACAACTACTACTACTACTATTATTATTACTGCTACTACTACTGCTACTACTATTACTACTACTACTACTACTACTACTACTACTACTACTACTACTACTACTACTACTACTACTGTCTATTACCACTACTACTATTACTACTACTGTCTGCTACTACTTCTATCACTACTACTACCTCTATTACTACTTCTATTACTACTACTATTACTACTACAACTACTACTACTACTTATGTCTACTACCACAACTACTACTGCTACTACTAATAATGCCTACTACTAATGCCTACTGCTACTACTACTACTACTACTACTACTACCTTCTGCCACTACTACTATCACTACTAATGTCTACTAGTACTACCACTAGTACTACTGCTATGATTATACTTTATACTACTACTTCTACTACTACTGCTGTCTACTACTACTACTACTACTACTACTACTACTGTCTATTACTACTACTACTACCACTACTACTACTACTACTAATATGACTACTACTACAACTACTACTAATGGCTACTAATATTACTACTACTACTACTACTACTACTAATATTAATACTACTACTTTCTACTACTACTACTGCTGCTGCTAATACTACTACTAGCACTGCCTATTACTACTACTACTACTACTACTACTACTACTACTACTACTACTACTGTCTGCTACTTCTACTATCACTACTACCACTGTCTACTACTCCTAATACTGTCTGCTACTACTACTATCATTACTACTTGTCTACTACTACTACTAATACTATTACTGTCTTATTACTATTACTACTAGTACTACTACTATAGTGTCTACTACTATTACTACTACTTCTACTACTACTGCTATTACTACTACTACTACTACTGCTTCTACTACTATTGTCGACTACTACTACTGTCTACTATTACTACTCTTATTACTACTACTACTGTCTACTAATACTACTACTACTACTACTGTCTATTACTACTACTACTACTTCTACAACTACTGCTGTCTACTACTACTACTACTACTACTACTACTACTACTACTACTACTGTCTATTACTACTACAACTACCACTACTACTACTACTACTGTCTATTACTACTACTACTACCACTACTACTACTACTAATATGACTACTACTACAACTACTACTAATGGCTACTAATATTACTACTACTACTACTACTACTAATAATAATATTAATACTACTACTGTCTACTACTACTACTGCTGCTGCTAATACTACTACTAGCACTGTCTATTACTACTACTACTACTACTACCACTACAACTACCACTACTACTACTGTCTATTACTACTACTACTACTACTTCCACCTCTACCACTACTACTATTATTAGTGCTACTAATTTGACTCCTACTGTCTGCTACTACTACTACTACTACTGTCTACTACTTCTACTACTATCACTGCTGCTACTACTACGTTATACTACTATTACTACTACTACTAATACTATTACTGTCTATTACTACTACTGTCTACTACTACTGTCTACTAATACTACTACTGCTACTACTACTAATACTACTAATACTATTACTACCACTAGTACTTTATCTCTACTGTGATAGCACCACTACAGCAAGTACAGCACATTCCCACAACTGCCATTACCATTACCACAGCCCTCCCACTCAAACCATAACCCTTGTATCTTTCAAACAACCTTGTATACTGCTGCTTGTGTTGATCTATTATTATTTCCCTTCAATCCACCAGAGCATTGTATCTCTCTTTATTCCCCTCCCCCAGCTACACCTTCTCCTTCTCTTCCCCCTCTCCTTCTCTTCTTCTTCTGTTCTCCCTCTCCTTCTCCTCTCTTTCTGTTCTCCTTCTGTTCTCCCTCTCCTTCTCCTCTCCTTCTCTTCCCCCTCTCCTTCTCTTCTCCTTCTCTTCCCCCTCTCCTTCTCTTCTCCTTCTCGTCTCCCTCGCCTTCTCTTCTCCTTCTCTTCTTCCTCTCCTTCTCTCCTTCCCTTCTCCTTCTTTTCTTCCTCTCCCTCTCCTTCTCATCTCCTTCTCGTCTCCCTCTCCTTCTCTTCTCCTTCTCTTCCCCCTCTCCTTCTCGTCTCCCTCTCCTTCTCTTCTCCTTCTCTTCTTCCTCTCCTTCTCTCCTTCCCTTTTCCTTCTCTTCTTCCTCTCCTTCTCTTCTTCCTCTCCCTCTCCTTCTCTTCTCTTTCTCCTTCTCGTCTCCATCTCCTTCTCTTCTCCTTCTCCTTCTCGTCTCCCTCTCCTTCTCTTCTCCCTCTCCTTCCCTTCTCCTTCTCTTCTTCCTCTCCTTCTCTTCTTCCCTTTTCCTTCTCTTCTTCCTCTCCTTCTCTCCTTCCCTTCTTCCTATCCTTCTCTCCTTCTCTTCTTCCTATCCTTCTCTCCTTCTCTTCTTCCTATCCTTCTCTCCTTCTCTTCTTCATATCCTTCTCTCCTTCTCTTCTTCCTCTCCTTCTCTTCTTCCCTTCTTCCTCTCCTTTCTCCTTTCTCCTTCCCTTCTTCCTCTCCTTCTCTCCTTCTCTCCTTCTCTTCTTCCTCTCCTTCTCTCCTTCCCTTTTCCTTCTCTCCTTCCCTTTTCCTTCTCTTCTTCCTCTCCTTCTCTCCTTCCCTTCTTCCTATCCTTTTCTCCTTCCCTTCTCCTTCTCTTCTTCCTCTCCTTCTCTCCTTCCCTTCTCCTTTTCTCCTTCCCTTCTTTCCTCCCCTTCTCTTTTTCTCCTTCCCTTCTCTCCTCCCCTTCTCCTTCTCTCCTTCCCTTCTTCCTCTCCTTCTATCCTTCCCTTTTCCTTCTATTCTTCCTCTCCTTCTCTCCTTCCCTTCTTCCTATCCTTCTCTCCTTCTCTTCTTCCTCTCCTTTTCTCCTTCCCTTCTCCTTCTCTTCTTCGTCTCCTTCTCTCCTTCCCTTCTCCTTTTCTCCTTCCCTTCTCTCCTTCCCTTCTCCTTCTCTCCTTCCCTTCTCCTTCTTTTCCTCCTCTCCTTCTCTCCTTCCCTTCTCCTTCTCTTCTTCCACTCCTTCTATTCTCCCTCTCCTGCTCTTCCTCTCCTTCTCTTCTCCATCTCCTTCCATTAATCCGTGAGCCTCCCAGTCCTTTATTCCCCTTCAAAGAGACAACCGCCGCCCGTGACATCAGTCACAGGAAGTGAATCTTTAGCGTTGACTAATTCCCATCGATCGCCTCCAGACAGGCTTAGCAGAAGAGAGGCAGGCAAGAGAAGAGGAGAGCCATTCCCGCACAGCACAGTCTGGCTCCTGCTCTCTCTCTCTCCCCCCGCCTACAGAAAGAAAGAAATCCTCTCTCTCCACAATGAACAGATGCAGTCGTCAGCAGCTTTTATCTTCTCCCTCCACTTCTCCACTCCTCCACTTCTCCTCTGCTGCTCATTATCAAATAAATGCTATGAATAGAATAGAAAGACACTACCCATTGACAGCACTGACCGTGCATAAGGACACACACACACAGACAGGGCCGACTGTGCATAATGATTGTTAACTGTGAAAAATGTATGAATAAATAACGTCTGGAGCACGGTGGAAAATCAACTGCTTTTCTCTAGTGTCTAGTCCGACTATATACAGTTGAAGTCTGAAGTTTACATACACCTAGGTTGGAGTCATTAAAACTCTACACAAATGTATTGTTAACAAACTATAGTTTTGGCAAGTCGGTCAGGACAACAATTGTTTTCAGACAAATGATTTCACTTTTAATTCACTGTATCACAATTCCAGTGGGTCAGAAGTTTACATACACTAACTTGACTGTGTCTTTAAACAGCTTGGAAAATTCCAGCAAATTATGTCATGGCTTTAGAAGCTTCTGATAGGCTAAATTAAATCATTTGAGTCAATTGGACGTGCACCTGTGGATGTATTTCAAGGCCTATCTTCAAACTACTTGCCTCAGTGCCTCTCTGTCTCCTAGAGATTAATGGACTTTGGTGTGAAAAGTGCGAATCAATCCCAGAACAACAGCAAAGGACCTTGTAAATGCTGGAGCAAACAGGTACAAAAGTATCCATATTCACAGTGAAACGAGTCCTATATCGACATAACCTGAAAGGCCGCTCAGTAAGGAAGAAGCCACTGCTCCAAAACTGCCATAAAAAAGCAAGACTATGGTTTGCAACTGCACATGGGGACAAATATCGTACTTTTTGGAGAAATGTCCTCTGGTCTGATGAAACAAAAATAGAATTGTTTGGCCATAATTACCATCATTATGTTGGGAGGAAAAGGGGGAGGCTTGCTAGCCGAAGAACACCATCCCAACCGTGAAGCATGGGGGTGGCAGCATTATGTTGTGGGAGTACTTTGATGTAGGAGGAACTTGTGCACTTCACAAAATAGATGGCATCATGATGTAGGAAAATTATGTGGATATATTGAAGCAACATCTCAAGACATCAGTCAGGAAGTTCAAGCTTGGTCGCGAATGGTTCTTCCAAATGGACAATGACCCCAAGCATACTTCCAAAGTTGTGGCAAAATGTCTTAAGGACAACAAAGTCAAGGTATTGGAGTGGACATCACAATGCCCTGACCTCAATCATATAGAAAATGTATGGTCAGAACTGAAAAGCATGTGCGAGCAAGGAGGCCTACAAAACTGACTCAGTTACACCAGCTCTGTCAGAAGGAATGGGCCAAAATTCACCCAACTTATTGTGAAAGGCTACCTGAAACGTTTGACCCAAGTTAAAAATCGCGCAACATTTCAGCGCCCTGCTATTCATGCCAGGAATATAGTATATGCATATGATTAGTATGTGTGGATAGAAAACACTCAGATGTTTCTAAAACTGGTTAAATCACGGCTGTGACTATAACAGAACGTGCGTTTCATCGAAAAGTGCAGGAATATCTGATCACTGAAAATGGAAAAAAATATCCATGCGCCACTTCCAAGGAGATTGCAATACCTACAGCTTCCACACGTTGTCTGGAGTCTGGAGTCTTGTCATTTGCGGACTATTTGTTTCTTGGTCAAACAGACGCAAGGCAGCGCATTTCTTCCGGTCTCCGACCGGATATTTTGGTTGAGATTTATTCGGACAGCATTTCCAGACGGACACCTATAGAATTGACATCACCTCGTGATCAATTTTATCGCTTATTAACGTGTACTAATACCTAAAGTTGCATTACAAAAGTATTTCAAAGTGTTTTGTGAAAGTTTATCATCGACTTTTTTAATTAAAAAAAATGACGTTACGTTAGAAAATGCAATTTTTTTCCGTTGTTCACACAGTGGTCATAGATCGATATCTAGGCTATATATGGACCGATTTAATCAAAAAAAGACCCAACATTATGTTTATGGGACATCTAGGAGTGCCAAGAAAGAAGCTCGTCAAAGGTAATGAATGTTTTATATTTTATTTCTCCGTTTTGAGTAGCCCCCGGCTATCGCAAAATCTGTCGTTAGGTGACGTTGAAGTATTTTGGGGGATACATGCTATCAGATAATAGCTTCTCATGCTTTCGCCGAAAAGCATTTTACAAATCTGACTCGGTGGATAGATTCACAACGAGTGTAGCTTTAATTCAGTACATTGTTTGTACATTTTAATGAAAGTTTGAGTTTTATCAAAAACTATACGTGGCGCACTTGAAATTTCCGCTGATTGATGTTCCCACAGCGGGAGTACTTCTCTAACAAGTTTTAAACAATTTAAAGGCAATGCTACCAAATACTAATTCAGTGTATGTAAACTTCTGACCCACTGGGAATGTGATGAAAGAAATAAAAACTGAAAAAAATAATTCTCTCTACTATTATTCTGACATTTCACATTCTTAAAATAAAGTGGTGATCCTAACTGTCCTAAGACAGGGTTAATTGTTATTCAATTGTTATTGAATGTCAGGAATTGTGAAAAACTGAGTTGAAATGTATTTGGCTAAGGTGTATGTAAACTTCCAACTCAACTGTAACTCTGAAGAATGCTCATTTAGAACAATCCCCTGGAACACCCAGGATTAGTATGGACTATTCGTATTCCGTGAAAACCACATCTAATGGAACACCATCCACATGCACAGTATGTAAAACAGAACACTCTGAATTCTAGAAAGCTCCGGAATGCGGAGCCTTAAAATGTGAAAGCAAAAAAAAAAGATCACTATATGATGTTACAATGAATTCTCTAAAGAACCTGCCCGTTCCACAGAGTTCTCCACTGAGGATAGAGCTGTAAGAGCTAGAATTTTAAAAAGTCCAGTCAGTGAGAAGCAGAAGGGAGAGGTGCAGAAGCCCAATAACCTGTTCCACTCTTGGACATTTACAGACCTTTGGCAGGGAGTGTAAATCAACATGGCTTCCTTGTGGTTTTCAGTTCAGCCTGCACTACAGTACTCTCTGATGAATAGCTAGTTCCTCTGTGTCAAATGTTTATAGCTAGTACCACAATCAAGCAGGTGCAGGGTATGTAGAATATCATGAATAAAACAAGGAAAACACCATTTAAAGAAGATACGGGTCCAGATGATGCTTGATTAAAACTTAATTCCCTGATTATCAACAGCTCTTCAAAACACAATATACTATAAGAGCTGTTTCTTTCTTGTACCTAATGAGTTTAGAGTGATTTACGTCCCAATCAAACCTTATTATTGGAAGGTACTGTCAGTGTGGCAGAGGGACTATCTGTCTGTCTGGGATCAGTCTGTCTGGAATCTGTCTGTCTGGGATCAGTCTGTCCGGGATCAGTCTGTCTGCAGTGAAAAAATCTCAGGGATTAAGGAGACTCTTCATCTACTACTACTACTACTACTACTACCTCTACTACTATAACCACTACTACTACTACTACTACTACTACTATTACTACTATAACCTCTACTACTACTACTACTACTACTACTACTACTACTACTACTACTACTACTACTACTACTACTACTACTACTACTACTACTACTACTACTACTACTACCTCTACTACTACTACTACTACTACCTCTACTACTACTACTACTATTACTACCTCTACTACTATTACTACTACTACTACTACCACTACTACTACTACTACTACCACTACTACTGCTACTACTACTACTACTACCTCTACTACTACTACTACTACTACGACTACTACCTCTACTACTACTACCTCTACTACTACTACTGCCTCTACTACTACCTCTACTACTACTACTACCTCTACTACTACTACTACTACTACTACTACTACTACTACTACTCTACTACTACTACTACTACCTCTACTACTACTACTACTACTACCTCTACTACTACTACTACTACTACTACTACTACCTCTACTACTACTACTACTACTACTACTACTACTACTACTCTACTACTACTACTACTACTACTACTACTACTACTACTACTACTACTACTACTACTCTACTACTACTACTACTACTACCTCTACTACTACTGTTTAACCAGGCATTAAAGAGACTCTTCATCAAGGCTTCTTAAGACCTTATTGTGGGATCAGGGTCAATGTCCAATAAATAGGATTGAGCTGATTGGCCAGAGATCTCTGGTGTCTCACGGCATTCCATTCTCTCCACGAACAACTGTAGCCCGGTCAGTGACCATAGAGTAAAAGATTTCAAGGCAGCACAAATAGATCTGGGACCAGGCTAGAACAGCGGTTATATGTTTCTGCAGTGGACTCCCCACCAGAATCAGGACTGATAACATTGAGATATGGTATGTCTGTTAAGATATGGCCGTATACTGATTTAAAACCAATGGAAGTTGTGTACTGCTGAACCCTAGCAGTGAAAAACATGTTTTCCTCAGAGAAGAGGTATCAACAGGACAGATCAAGCTACCCATATGTTCAGCCAGGCCGGTCAAGCAGCCTACGCTTGTTTTTTGTTCCCAGGGGTTTACCAATAAAACCCTTTCACCAATTTTGTCACATATCAACGTCATAGTCACTGTTTCCACTCAAAATCGTCATGATCCTACTGATCGACCAATCCGTGTCCTGTCGCTGTGGTGTCGTGTTGAGCCCCAGCTAAGGAGTAGCCCAGATTAAAGCAGGATTAGCCTGGGATTACCCTGGATTACCCAAACTGGATATGGATTACGTATGACTGACAGTTTTGGAGAGTGGTGGGGAGTAATGTGTGCGTGTATTGAGGGAGAGTGTGTGTAGAGGGAGAAAGAGGGAGGGAGGGAGAACGTTCCACTACAATAGTGAAGGTGTAAACTTGGCAGTAGAAAATCTTAACAGTATATTTGACCTCTCAGCTTCCCTATCAAATCTAAAAATCTCAAATAGAAAACCGAAGAAAATGAACAACAATGACAAATGGTTTGATGAAGAATGCAAAAATCTAAGAATAAATTGAGAAACCTGTCCAACCAAAAACATAGAGACCCGGAAAACCTGAGTCTACGCCTTCACTATGGTGAATCACTAAAACAATACAGAAATACACTACGGAAAAAGAAGGAACATCACGTCAGAAATCAGCTCAATGTAATTGAAGAATCCATAGACTCTAACCACTTCTGGGAAAATTGGAAAACACTAAACAAACAACAACACGAAGAATTATCTATCCTAAATGGAGATGTATGGGTAAACCACTTCTCCAATCTTTTTGGCTCTATAACAAAGAATAAAGAGCAAAAACATATACATGATCAAATACAAATCTTAGAATCAACTATTAAAGACTACCAGAACCCACTGGATTCTCCAATTACCTTGAACGAGTTACAGGACAAAATAAAAACCCTCCAACCCAAAAAGGCCTGTGGTGTTGATGGTATCCTTAATGAAATGATCAAATATACAGACAACAAACTCCAATTGGCTATACTAATACTCTTTAACATCATCCTTAGCTCTGGCATCTTCCCCAATATTTGGAACCAAGGACTGATCACCCCAATCCACAAATGTGGAGACAAATTTGACCCAAATAACTATCGTGGTATATGCGTCAACAGTAACCTTGGGAAAATCCTCTGCATTATCATTAACAGCAGACTCGTACATTTCCTCAATGAAAACAATGTACTGAGCAAATGTCAAATTGGCTTTTTACCAAATTACCGCACAACAGACCATGTATTCACCCTGCACACCCTAATTGACAACCAAACAAACCAAAACAAAGGCAAAGTTTTGTCATGCTTGGTTGATTTCAAAAAAGCCTTCGACTCAATTTGGCATGAGGGTCTGCTATACAAATTGATGGAAAGTGGTGTTGGGGGTAAAACATACGACATTATAAAATCCATGTAAACACAAAACAAGTGTGCGGTTAAAATGGGCATAAAACACACACATTTCTTCACACAGGGTCGTGGGGTGAGACAGGGATGCAGTTTAAGCCCCACCCTCTTCAACATATATATCAACGAATTGGCACGGGCACTAGAAAGTCTGCAGCACCCGGCCTCACCCTACTAGAATCCAAAGTCAAATGTCTACTATTTGCTGATGATCTGGTGCTTCTGTCATCAACCAAGGAGGGCCTACAGCAGTGCCTAGATCTTCTGCACAGATTCTGCCAGACCTGGGCCCTGACAGTAAATCTCAGTAAGACCAAAATAATGGTGTTCTAAAAAAGGTCCAGTCGCCAGGTCCACAAATACAAATTCCATCTAGACACTGTTGCCCTAGAGCACACAAAAAACGATACATACCTTGGCCTAAACATCAGCGCCACAGGTAACTTCCACAAAGCTGTGAACGATCTGAGAAACAAGGCAAGAAGGGCATTCTATGCCATTAAAAGGAACAAAAATTTCAACATACCAATTAGGATCTGGCTAAAAATACTTGAATCAATAATAGAGCCCATTACCCTATACGGTTGTGAGGTCTGGGGTCAACCAAGACCAACCAAGACTTCACAAAATGGAACAAACACCAAATTGAGACTCTGCATGCAGAATTCTGTAAAAATATCCTCCGTGTCCAACGTAGAACACCAAATAATGCATGCAGAGCAGAATTAGGCCGATACCCACTAATTATCAAAATCCAGAAAAGAGCTGTTAAACTCTACAACCACCTAGATTCCAAGAACACAGGATGAGATGTTACTATCCTTTGTGCAAGCACTTCCAAGAGTTCATGAACAGTGAGCCTGGTGAAATTTGGGGAGCGCATCGTCAGTAGTGTACCTTTGGTTCCTATGGTGTTTCGGCCTTTCACACTATACACCCTCCCCAAAGGCGGCCAGCGACAGGGTGATCAATCCTACGCTTGCGTCCCATTCCCAATTAGTCATAGGAGTTGCCTTGTTGTTGATAGCCAACATCCCATGGGACTATGCATGGCAGGGGCGTCCTCCTCCCTGAGTCAAGCATTGTTGACCGCATACCTCCTGGCCCTCTCACTTCGGGGCCCAGCTGGGGTCTTTCCTCTTCATCCAGAGCCACTGACTGCTGCCTTCTTCCGCCTCCGATACAGCTTTGATTGCCGAACGCTGGCTCTGGCCCTTAATTTCCAGGTCTCTAAACAGTCTGGTTGTAGATGTTGCCACAAAACCTCTGCAGCCCACCTCCACTGGTCGGACTTCTGTGTTCCAGCCATGATGCCATGCTTCGGCAGCTAGATCGGCATAGTGCAGATGTTTTCGCTCATAAGCCTCATCTACTGAGTCCTCCCAGGGTACTGTGAGCTCAATGATGAAGACCTTCTTGAGCGAACGGGACCAGAGCACCATGTCAGGTCTTAGGGTGGTGGTTGCGACCTCCGGGGGAAACACAAGTTGCCGGCCAATGTCAGCTAGCATTTTCCAGTCGCGTCCTTAGGTGAGGCTTGTTTTACACCCTGTGAGAATGTGCCTGAGGTTGGCTGGCATGGAACAGAGGGCAGAGTCCGGATCTACACCATACCATTGGTGAAGATTAACTGGTGTCGGAAGGACGTCATGTGTTGCTCTGATGGAAAAGCTCAACCACCTCGCTTCCATGGCCCACAGATCCTTCCAGCTGATCTTCCTCTTCTCCACACTGTCCCATCGAGTCCACTGTCCCTGTTTGGCAAGAGAGACTGCCTTGGCCCACCTTGCAGCCTCCTCCTGATGGCGTACTTCCTGCACTACCATCTTCCTCCGCTCTGGTGCAGTGGCCTTACTCCAAGCAGCACGGCTAGTTAGCCCAAGGCCTCCTCTCTCTTGCTGAACATGACCCACAATGTCAGCATGTCTGAGGGCTGCTGTTGCCTCCTGGACTGCTTTTCCTGGCCTCCATTTGCGCCCAGTTGCCAAGGTCGGCACGTTGTTGCTCACCACTGGGTCTTGAGATTCATTCAGTGTCATCTGGAGCCTGGTTTTTTGCACACTTGAATTCCTCTGTTAGACTGGTGAGGGGCAGCTTGAGGACACCATCTCCATAGAGGCCTATGGTGGTAAGGCATCGAGCCACTTCTTTAAGTAGCCTGTGACTCCTCTTTCCATCTTCTCCACTGTTGAGATTGGAACCTCACACACTGCTAGGGGCCACAACACCCGGGGTAGGAGACCAAACTGCAGACACCAGGCCTTTAACTTTCCAGGTAGCTGGGTGTTGTCGATGGACTGTAGGCTACTACTGATGTCTTTACGCAGCTGTTGCACCTGGTCTTTGTCCTTCAGGCTTGCATCATACCACCTTCCAAGGCTTTTTACCGGCTGCTCAGACACTGTTGGGATTTGGTCATCTCCGATTAAGAACTTCAGGTCAGAGAGTACTCCCTTCACAATCGAGATGCTGCGTGACTTGGATGGTTTAATCTTCATACGGGCCCAGCTGATGTTCTCCTCAAGTTTTCTGAGCAGTCTCCTGGTGCATGGGACAGTGGTGGTCAATGTTGTAATATCATCCATGTAGGCTCTGAGTGGAGGGAGGCGGAAACCAAGGTTGACTCGCTGTCCACCAGCAACCCATTTTGAGGATCTGATGATAACCTCCATTGCCATTATGAATGCCAACGGAGAAATGGTACATCCCGCCATTATACCTACATTCAGGCACTGCCATGAGGTGGTAAACTCTGAGGTGGTGAAGCAGAACTGCAGATCCTGGAAGTACGACTTCACCAGGGTTGTGATGGTGTCCAGTATGTGGAAAAATCTGAAGGCAAACCACAGGAGTTCATGGGGCACAGAGCCAAATGCATTGGCGAGGTCGAGGAAGACTACATGGAGGTCCCTTTTCTCCACCTTGGCCATTTGGATCTGGTGCCAGATCATGCTGGAATGTTCCAAGCAGCCAAAGAACACTGATATTTCTGCCTTCTGTACAGATGTATCGAAGTACGCATTCCTTTGCAGGTACTCGGACATCCTCTGGGCAATGACCCTAAAGAAGATTTTACCCTCGACATTCAGTAAGGAGATTGGGCGGAATTGGCTGATGTTCACTGCATCCTTCTCCTTAGGGATCAGGACCCCGCCTGCCCCACGCCACACTTTGGGTATTATCTTCTTTTGCCAAGCTGTTCTCATAAGCCTCAGGAGGCACCTCAGGTCTTCTGGTGTGTTCTTATACACTTTGTACGCGACTCCATTTGGCCCTGTAGCTGATGCTGTTCTTGCCCGTCGAACTGTGTTTTCCACCTCTTTCTATGTCGGAGGGCTGGTCTCAATATGATGTACCGGGGGTTCAATGGGTGGGATATCTGATGGGATGGCCAGATGTTCATGTCGCTTTGGGTCAAAGTTTGTTGTTCTCAGGTGCTCCTCTAGGTCTTTCTTTGTTGTTTTTAGAGCTCCACTTTTTTCCTTCGTGAAGAGACTTTTAAGGAACTTGAAGGGATCTTTATAGAATCGAGTTCTAGTTCGTTCTGTCTTCCTTCTGCATTTCCGTAGGTTCTCTGCTCTACGGGGGGATGCCAACTGGGTTTTGATGTCAGCCTGAAGTGCCTCTATGCCTTCCTTTTCCACTTCTGAGGCCTTCTTCCACTGTTTCTTAAGCTGTCTCCTTTCTTGAACGAGGCGCTTGATTTCTTTTTGCCTCCTGGAAACTGGTGGGGTTGGAACCTTTCGCCTCTTCCACTCCAAATCTTTCTGTCCTGTACTCATAGATGATGTCCCCCATCCTCTCCAACTTCTTCTCCACTGTGCCTCGAAGTTTCTCGAGGGTCAAGGTAAGGTCAGTATTCACTGTTTCCCACAATTTCTTGTCACTGGTGCCAGGCCACTTCACATACGGTCTGTGCCCTGGTAGTCTCCTCTCGACTGCAGGTCTGGGAGGCTGGGTGAGTTCCACTCCTGTTGTTGCTTCCACCCCAGTTATTACTTCAGTGCTTGAGTTTACATCCTCCATGACAGTGGTACCTAAAAGGAAGCGATTCCCAAACCTTCCATAACAAAGCCATCACCTACAGAGAGATGAACCTGGAGAAGATTCCCCTAAGCAAGCTGGTCCTGGGGCTCTGTTCACAAACACAAATACATCCCACAGAGCCCCAGGACAGCAGCACAATTAGACCCAACCAAATCATGAGAAAACAAAAAGATAATTACTTAACATATTGGAAAGAATTAACAAAAAAACAGAGCAAACTAGAATGCTATTTGGCCCTAAACAGAGAGTACACAATGGCAGAATACCTGACCACTGTGACTGACCCAAACTTAAGGAAAGCTTTGACTATGTACAGACTTAGTGAGCATAGTCTTGCTATTGAGAAAGGCTGCCGTAGGCAGACATGGCTCTCAAGAGAAGACAGGCTATGTGCTCACTGCCCACAAAATGAGGTGGAAACTGAGCTGAACTTCCTAACCTCCTGCCCAATGTATGACCATATTAGAGAGATATATTTCCCTCAGATTACACAGAACCACAAAGAATTCGAAAACAAATCCAATTTTGATAAACTCCCATATCTACTGGGTGAAATTCCACAGTGTGCCATCACAGCAGCAGGATTTGTGACCTGTTGCCACAAGAAAAGGGCAACCGGTGAAGAACAAACACCATTGCAAATTCAACCCATGTTTATGCTTATTTATTTTCCCTTGTGTACTTTAACCATTTGTACATTGTTACAACACTATATATATTTATATATAATATGACATTTGTAATGTCTTTATTGTTTTGAAACTTCTGTATGTGTAATATTTACTGTAAATTTTTATTGTTTATTTCACTTTTGTATATTATCTACCTCACTTGCTTTGGCAATGTTAACACATGTTTCCCATGCCAATAAAGCCCCTTGAATTGAATTGAATTGAGACCTCCGAGCGTGGTGAGTCTGGGTCAGACTCAGTTTCTATTTATACTCCAGACTACACGTGAGTTGCAGCAATGTTTGCCATCACACACACACACACACACACACACACACACACACACACACACACACACACACACACACACACACACACACACACACACACACACACACACACACACACACACACACACACACACACACACACACACACACACACACACACACACACACACACACACACACACACACACACACACACACACACACAGCAGCACTGTGCTATCTGTCACACTCAATCTCTCCCAGTGTGTGTGTGTGTGTGTGTGTGTGTGTGTGTGTGTGTGTGTGTGTGTGCGTGCGTACGTACGTGCGTGTGTCTGTGTGCGTGTGTTTGTATGTGTGTGTGTGCTTGTGTCACACTCAATCTCTCCCAGCCAAGGCCTCTCAGCTTCATGACAGAATATCTTTGTGACAAGTTAACATAGAGACTAGTGTTAATACTGTATGGCAGTGAGACATGACAAGGTGGTTGAACGCCCCAAAAATGTGCATTCTGGTTGTGCAGTACAGTGTTAACCCCAATGGACAAGTGCTTAGCTTTTTTATTTATGTGCAAATCAAACCCCCTTGTAAGGAAAATATAATTGATGTTCTATTCATATATGTTCACTGTAGGTCCCAGTACTCCTAGTAAGGTAACAACAGTGATAGTGGTGGTAGTGGTAATATGTTCTACCACACTTGACTTACTAATCAGTGAGGCTGACTGTTCCACATAGGTAGCTATAGGTCGCTAGGTAGTGAGGAGTGGTGATTGCTGCTGATTGAGGCTCCCTGGTGGATAGGAACACAAATCTGTCAGATTCAGATAAAAGCCTGTTTGGAGTAGCTGGCTTCCCTGCCTGCAGCATCATCAAACAGCATCTGACTGCCACGCACGCACACACTCACGTACGCTCACACACACTCACACAAGCAACACACTTCATCTCTCTCTGTCTCTCTCTACTCCCTCTCTGGTTAGGTTTACTCTGTTGCCATGGTTACGCCCAGCTGGAGCCCACCGTTGTGTGAGGAACCTGTCAGGGTGTCTCTCTCAGATCACATGATGTGGGTCGATCTCGCGTTGGCCTCGCTCACTACGCCGTCATTCAATTTGCCTTTGATTAAGTCTGTAACAATACTCGCTGTATGAAGTGTATACCACCACCGCATCTCTACATCTGTCTGTGTGTGTGTGTGTGTGTGTGTGTGTGTGTGTGTGTGTGTGTGTGTGTGTGTGTGTGTGTGTGTGTGTGTGTGTGTGTGTGTGTGTGTGTGTGTGTGTGTGTGTGTGTGTGTGTGTGTGTGTGTGTGTGTGTGTGTGTGTGTGTGTGTGTGTGTGTGTGTGTGTGTGTGTGTGTGTGTGTGTGTGTGTGTGTGTGTGTGTGTGTGTGTGTGTGTGTGTGTGTGTGTGTGTGTGTGTGTGTGTGTGTGTGTGTGTGTGTGTGTGTGTGTGTGTGTGTGTATGTGTGTGTGTGTGTGTGTGTGTGTGTGTGTGTGTGTGTGTGTGTGTGTGTGTGTGTGTGTGTGTGTTTGTGTGTGTGTGTGTGTGTGTGTGTGTGTGTGTGTGGAAATGCATCTGGCTATTAAGTCAGTGTATGCTCATAACTGCTCATGTATTTTGTCAGCTTTGCCTTTTCTGCTGAGGACCCCTCTGAGGGTCGGAAAGGACATACAGTGCCTTGTGTAAGTCTACACACCCCTTGAACAGTCTTCAAATGTTACTGCCCTGCTACAATATATCCATGGGGTGTCCGGCATTGCCATCAGCTGTTGAGGAAATGCTTCCTTTAAAATCAATGAAAGCTGCTTCAATGCCTGTGTTGAGCTCGCATTGTGTTTCGTCCAATGGCAGCTTCCAAGGTTAAATTCTCGATGGCTGACTTGCGCGTTCATTCTATCTTGCGAATTTAAATAATGAGAAATAAAGTTTATTTTGGTTGCATATGGCCTTGACTATACACCACTGGTTATTGTACTAAGATGTATGAAGTCAAGAATCTACTACTACTAGCTAACTAGCTACATTGACTAGTTAGGTTCCCAATCTAAACAAAAGCAACTTGTGAAATTGGAGGATAATTTAGTACAACCACTACCAACAATTTAATGAGCACTGGACCAAAGCTATTGTACTTACACATAAACAATGAATATGGAACAGTATGAAAACTAGAATATAGACCTCTTCCCCTCTCCTCTCCGCTCTTCCCCTCTCCTCTCCGCTCTTCACCTCTCCTCTCCGCTCTTCCCATCTCCTCTCCACTCTTCCCCTCTCATCTCCGCTGTTCCCGTCTCCGCTCTTCCCCTCTCCTCTCCTCTCCGCTCTTCCCCTCTCCTCTCCACTCTTCCCCTCTCCTCTCATCTCCGCTCTTCCCCTCTCATCTCCGCTCTTCCCCTCTCCTCTCCGCTCTTCCCCTCTCCTCTCCGCTCTTCCCCTCTCATCTCCGCTCTTCTCCTCTCCGCTCTTCCCCTCTCCTTTCCGCTCTTCCCCTCTCCTCTCCACTCTTCCCCTCTCCTCTCCACTCTTCCCCTCTCATCTCCGCTCTTCCCCTCTCATCTCCGCTCTTCCCCTCTCCTCTCCGCTCTTCCCCTCTGCTCTTCCCCTCTCATCTCCACTCTTCCCCTCTCATCTCCGCTCTTCCACTCTCCTCTCCGCTCTTCCCCTCTCCTCTCCGCTCTTCCCCTCTCCTCTCCGCTCTTCCCCTCTCCTCTCCGCTCTTCTCATCTCCGCTCTTCTCATCTCCGCTCTTACCCTCTCCTCTCCGCTCTTCCCCTCTCATCTCCGCTCTTCCCCTCTCATCTCCGCTCTTCCCCTCTCCTCTCCGCTCTTCTCATCCCTCTCCGCTCTTCCCCTCTCCTCCCCGCTCTTCCCCTCTCATCTCCGCTCTTCCCCTCTCATCTCCGCGCTCCCCTCTCCTCTCCGCTCTTCCCCTCTCCTCTCCGCTCTTCCCCTTTCATCTCTGCTCTTCTCATCTCCGCTCTTCCCCTCTCCTTTCCGCTCTTCCCCTCTCCTCTCCACTCTTCCCCTCTCATCTCCGCTCTTCCCCTCTCCTCTCCGCTCTTCCCCTCTCATCTCCGCTCTTCTCCTCTCCGCTCTTCCCCTCTCCTTTCCGCCCTTCCCCTCTCCTCTCCACTCTTCCCCTCTCCTCTCCGCTCTTCCCCTCTCATCTCCGCTCTTCCCCTCTCATCTCCGCTCTTCCCCTCTCCTCTCCGCTCTTCCCCTCTGCTCTTCCCCTCTCATCTCCACTCTTCCCCTCTCATCTCCGCTCTTCCACTCTCCTCTCCGCTCTTCCCCTCTCCTCTCCGCTCTTCCCCTCTCCTCTCCCGCTCTTCCCCTCTCTCCGCTCTTCCCCTCTCATCTCCGCTCTTCTCATCTCCGCTCTTACCCTCTCCTCTCCGCTCTTCCCCTCTCATCTCCGCTCTTCCCCTCTCATCTCCGCTCTTCCCCTCTCCTCTCCGCTCTTCTCATCTCCTCTCCGCTCTTCCCCTCTCCTCTCCGCTCTTCCCCTCTCATCTCCGCTCTTCCCCTCTCATCTCCGCTCTTCCCCTCTCCTCTCCGCTCTTCCCCTCTCCTCTCCGCTCTTCCCCTTTCATCTCTGCTCTTCTCATCTCCGCTCTTCCCCTCTCCTTTCCGCTCTTCCCCTCTCCTCTCCACTCTTCCCCTCTCATCTCCGCTCTTCCCCTCTCATCTCCGCTCTTCCCCTCTCATCTCCGCTCTTCCCCTCTCCTCTCCGCTCTTCCCCTCTCATCTCCGCTCTTCCCCTCTCATCTCCGCTCTTCCCTCTCCTCTCCGCTCTTCCCCTCTCATCTCCGCTCTTCCCCTCTCTCCGCTCTCCTCTCTTCCCTCTTCCCCTCTCATCTCCGCTCTTCTCATCCCGCTCTTACCCTCTCCTCTCCGCTCTTCCCCTCTCATCTCCGCTCTTCCCCTCTCATCTCTCTTCCCCTCTCCTCTCCGCTCTTCTCATCTCTCTCCGCTCTTCCCCTCTCCTCTCCGCTCTTCCCCTCTCATCTCCGCTCTTCCCCTCTCCTCTCCGCTCTTCCCCTCTCCTCTCCGCTCTTCCCCTTTCATCTCTGCTCTTCTCCTCTCCGCTCTTCCCCTCTCCTCTCCGCTCTTCCCCTTTCATCTCTGCTCTTCTCATCTCCGCTCTTACCCTCTCCTTTCCGCTCTTCCCCTCTCCTCTCCGCTCTTCCCCTCTCATCTCCACTCTTCCCCTCTCATCTCCGCTCTTCCCCTCTCATCTCCGCTCTTACCCTCTCCTTTCCGCTCTTCCCCTCTCCTATTCGCTCTTCCCCTCTCATCTCCGCTCTTCCCCTCATCTCCGCTCTTCCCCTCTCCTCTCCGCTCTTCCCCTCTCCTCTCCGCTCTTCCCCTCTCATCTCCGCTCTTCCCCTCTCCTCTCCGCTCTTCCCCTCTCCTCTCCGCTCTTCCCCTCTCATCTCCGCTCTTCTCATCTCCGCTCTTACCCTCTCCTTTCCGCTCTTCCCCTCTCCTCCGCTCTTCCCCTCTCCTCTCTGCTCTTCCCCTCTCATCTCCGCTCTTCCCCTCTCCTCTCCGCTCTTCCCCTCTCCTCTCCGCTCTTCCCCTCTCATCTCCGCTCTTCTCATCTCCGCTCTTACCCTCTCCTCTCCGCTCTTCCCCTCTCATCTCCGCTCTTCCCCTCTCATCTCCGCTCTTCCCCTCTCCTCTCCGCTCTTCTCATCTCCTCTCCGCTCTTCCCCTCTCCTCTCCGCTCTTCCCCTCTCATCTCCGCTCTTCCCCTCTCCTCTCCGCTCTTCCCCTCTCCTCTCCGCTCTTCCCCTTTCATCTCTGCTCTTCTCATCTCCGCTCTTACCCTCTCCTTTCCGCTCTTCCCCTCTCCTCTCCGCTCTTCCCCTTCCTCCCTCTTCCCCTTTCATCTCTGCTCTTCTCATCTCCGCTCTTACCCTCTCCTTTCCGCTCTTCCCCTCTCTTCTCCGCTCTTCCCCTCTCATCTCCACTCTTCCCCTCTCATCTCCGCTCTTCCCCTCTCATCTCCGCTCTTACCCTCTCCTTTCCGCTCTTCCCCTCTCCTATTCGCTCTTCCCCTCTCATCTCCGCTCTTCCCCTCATCTCCACTCTTCCCTCTCCTCTCCGCTCTTCCCCTCTCCTCTCCGCTCTTCCCTCTCATCTCCGCTCTTCCCCTCTCCTCTCCGCTCTTCCCCTCTCCTCTCCGCTCTTCCCCTCTCATCTCCGCTCTTCTCATCTCCGCTCTTACCCTCTCCTTTCCGCTCTTCCCCTCTCCTCTCTGCTCTTCCCCTCTCCTCTCTGCTCTTCCCCTCTCCTCTTCGCACTTCCCCTCTCATCTCCGCTCTTCTCATCTCCGCTCTTACCCTCTCCTTTCCGCTCTTCCCCTCTCCTCTCTGCTCTTCCCCTCTCCTCTCTGCTCTTCCCCTCTCCTCTTCGCACTTCCCCTCTCCTCTCTGCTCTTCCCCTCTCCTCTTCGCACTTCCCCTCTCCTCTCTGCTCTTCCCCTCTCCTCTTCGCACTTCCCCTCTCATCTCCGCTCTTCTCATCTCCGCTCTTACCCTCTCCTTTCCGCACTTCCCCTCTCCTCTCATCTCCGCTCTTCTCATCTCCGCTCTTCCCCTCTCCTCTCCGCTCTTCCCCTCTCCTCTCCGCTCTTCCCCTCTCATCTCCGCTCTTCTCATCTCCGCTCTTACCCTCTCCTTTCCGCTCTTCCCCTCTCCTCTCTGCTCTTCCCCTCTCCTCTCTGCTCTTCCCCTCTCCTCTTCGCACTTCCCCTCTCATCTCCGCTCTTACCCTCTCCTTTCCGCTCTTCCCCTCTCCTCTCTGCTCTTCCCCTCTCCTCTCTGCTCTTCCCCTCTCCTCTTCGCACTTCCCCTCTCATCTCCGCTCTTCTCATCTCCGCTCTTACCCTCTCCTTTCCGCTCTTCCCCTCTCCTCTCCGCTCTTCCCCTCTCCTCTCCGCTCTTCCCCTCTCATCTCCGCTGTTCCCCTCTCATCTCCGCTCTTCCCCTCTCCTCTCCGCTCTTCCCCTCTCATCTCCGCTCTTCCCCTCTCCTATCCGCTCTTCCCCTCTCCTATCCGCTCCCCTCTCTCCGCTCTTCCCCTCTCATCTCCGCTCTTCCCCTCTCCCTCTCCGCTCTTCCCCTCTCATCTCCTCTCTTCTCCCGCTCTTCCCATCTCCGCTCCGCTCTTCCCCTCTCCTCTCCGCTCTTCCCATCTCCGCTCCGCTTTCCCCTCTCATCTCCGCTCTTCTCATCTCCTCTTCCCCTCTCCTTTCTGCTCTTCCCCTCTCCTCTCCGCTCTTCCCTTCTCCTCTCCGCTCTTCCCCTCTCTCCCGCTCTTCCCCTCTCATCTCCGCTCTTCCCCTCTCATCTCCGCTCTTCCCCTCTCCTTTCTGCCCTTCCCCTCTCCTCTCCGCTCTTCCCTTCTCCTCTCCGCTCTTCCCCTCTCCTCTCCGCTCTTCCCCTCTCATCTCCGCTCTTCCCCTCTCATCCCGCTCTTCCCCTCTCCTTTCTCCTCTTCCCCTCTCCTCTCCGCTCTTCCCCTCTCCTCTCCGCTCTTCCCCTCTCATCTCCGCTCTTCCCCTCTCATCTCCGCTCTTCTCTCTCCGCTCTTCCCCTCTCCTCTCTGCTCTTCCCCTCTCCTCTCCGCTCTTCCCTCTCCTCTCCGCTCTTCCCCTTCCCTCCGCTCTTCCCCTCTCATCTCCGCTCTTCCCCTCTCATCTCCGCTCCCCTCTCCTCTCCGCTCTTCCCTCTCATCTCCGCTCTTCCCTCCTTTCCACTCTTCCCATCTCCGCTCCGCTCTTCCCCTCTCCTCCCGCTCTTCCTCCGCTCCGCTCTTCCCCTCTCATCTCCGCTCTTCTCATCTCCGCTCTTCCCCTCCTTTCTGCTCTTCCCCTCTCCTCTCCGCTCTTCCCTTCTCCTCTCCGCTCTTCCCCTTCCCTCTCTTCCCCTCTCCTCTCTTCCCCTCTCCTCTCCGCTCTTCCCCTCTCCTCTCCGCTCTTCCCCTCTCCTCTCCGCTCTTCCCCTCTCCTCTCTTCCCTTCTCTTCTCCGCTCCCCTCTCCTCTCTTCCCTTCTCCTCTCCGCTCTTCCCCTCTCCTCTCCGCTCCTCCCCTCTCATCTCTACCTTCCCCTCTCATCTCTACTCTTCCCCTCTCCGCTCTTCCCCTCTCCTCTCCTCTCCGCTCTTCCCCTCTCCTCTCCGCTCTTCCCCTCTCCTCTCCGGTCTTCCCCTCTCATCTCCACTCTTCCCCTCTCCGCTCTTCCCCTCTCCTCTCCGCTCTTCCCCTCTCCTCTCTTCCCTTCTCCTCTCCGCTCTTCCCCTCTCCTCTCCGCTCTTCCCCTCTCCTCTCCGCTCTTCCCTCTCCTCTCCGCTCTTGCCCTCTCCTCTCCGCCCTTCCCCTCTCCTCTCTCACTCTTCCCTCTCCTCTCTTCCCTTCTCCTCTCCGCTCTTCCCCTCTCCTCTCCACTCTTCCCCTCTACTCTCCGCTCTTCCCCTCTCCTCTCCGCTCTTCCCCTCTCCTCTCCGCTCTTCCCCTTCTCTTCCCTTCTCCTCTCCGCTCTTCCCCTCTCCTCTCCACTCTTCCCCTCTCCTCTCCGCTCTTCCCCTCTCCTCTCCTCTCTTCCCTTCTCCTCTCCGCTCTTCCCTCTCCTCTCTTCCCTTCTCCTCTCCGCTCTTCCCCTCTCCTCTCCGCTCTTCCCCTCTCATCTCTACTCTTCCCCTCTCATCTCTACTCTTCCCCTCTCCGCTCTTCCCCTCTCCTCTCCTCTCCGCTCTTCCCCTCTCCTCTCCGCTCTTCCCCTCTCCTCTCCGGTCTTCCCCTCATCTCCATCTTCCCCTCTCCGCTCTTCCCCTCTCCTCTCCGCTCTTCCCCTCTCCTCTCTTCCCTTCTCCTCTCCGCTCTTCCCCTCTCCTCTCCGCTCTTCCCTCTCCTCTCCGCTCTTCCCCTCTCCTCTCCGCTCTTGCCCTCTCCCTCCGCCCTCCCCTCTCCCTCTCCACTCTTCCCCTCTCTCTCTTCCCTTCTCCTCTCCGCTCTTCCCCTCTCCTCTCCACTCTTCCCCTCTCTCTCCGCTCTTCCCCTCTCCTCTCCGCTCTTCCCCTCTCCTCTCCGCTCTTCCCCTCTCCTCTCTTCCCTTCTCCTCTCCGCTCTTCCCCTCTCCTCTCCACTCTTCCCCTCTCCTCTCCGCTCTTCCCCTCTCATCTCCGCTCTTCCCCTCTCCTCTCCGCTCTTCCCCTCTCATCTCCGCTCTTCCCCTCTCCTTTCCACTCTTCCCATCTCCGCTCCGCTCTTCCCCTCTCCTCTCCGCTCTTCCCATCTCCGCTCCGCTCTTCCCCTCTCATCTCCGCTCTTCTCATCTCCGCTCTTCCCCTCTCCTTTCTGCTCTTCCCCTCTCCTCTCCGCTCTTCCCTTCTCCTCTCCGCTCTTCCCCTCTCCTCTCCGCTCTTCCCCTCTCCTCTCCGCTCTTCCCCTCTCCTCTCCGCTCTTCCCCTCTCCTCTCCGCTCTTCCCCTCTCCTCTCCGCTCTTCCCCTCTCCTCTCTTCCCTTCTCTTCTCCGCTCTTCCCCTCTCCTCTCTTCCCTTCTCCTCTCCGCTCTTCCCCTCTCCTCTCCGCTCCTCCCCTCTCATCTCTACTCTTCCCCTCTCATCTCTACTCTTCCCCTCTCCGCTCTTCCCCTCTCCTCTCCTCTCCGCTCTTCCCCTCTCCTCTCCGCTCTTCCCCTCTCCTCTCCGGTCTTCCCCTCTTCTCCACTCTTCCCCTCTCCGCTCTTCCCCTCTCCTCTCCGCTCTTCCCCTCTCCTCTCTTCCCTTCTCCTCTCCGCTCTTCCCCTCTCCTCTCCGCTCTTCCCCTCTCCTCTCCGCTCTTCCCCTCTCCTCTCCGCTCTTCCCTCTCCTCTCCGCCCTTCCCCTCTCTCTCCACTCTCCCCTCTCTCTTCCCTTCTCCTCTCCGCTCTTCCCCTCTCTCCACTCTTCCCCTCTACTCTCCGCTCTTCCCCTCTCCTCTCCGCTCTTCCCCTCTCCTCTCCGCTCTTCCCCTCTCCTCTCTTCCCTTCTCCTCTCCGCTCTTCCCCTCTCCTCTCCACTCTTCCCCTCTCCTCTCCGCTCTTCCCCTCTCCTCTCCTCTCTTCCCTTCTCCTCTCCGCTCTTCCCCTCTCCTCTCTTCCCTTCTCCTCTCCGCTCTTCCCCTCTCCTCTCCGCTCTTCCCCTCTCATCTCTACTCTTCCCCTCTCATCTCTACTCTTCCCCTCTCCGCTCTTCCCCTCTCCTCTCCTCTCCGCTCTTCCCCTCTCCTCTCCGCTCTTCCCCTCTCCTCTCCGGTCTTCCCCTCTCATCTCCACTCTTCCCCTCTCCGCTCTTCCCCTCTCCTCTCCGCTCTTCCCCTCTCCTCTCTTCCCTTCTCCTCTCCGCTCTTCCCCTCTCCTCTCCGCTCTTCCCCTCTCCTCTCCGCTCTTCCCCTCTCCTCTCCGCTCTTGCCCTCTCCTCTCCGCCCTTCCCCTCTCCTCTCCACTCTTCCCCTCTCCTCTCTTCCCTTCTCCTCTCCGCTCTTCCCCTCTCCTCTCCACTCTTCCCCTCTACTCTCCGCTCTTCCCCTCTCCTCTCCGCTCTTCCCCTCTCCTCTCCGCTCTTCCCCTCTCCTCTCTTCCCTTCTCCTCTCTGCTCTTCCCCTCTCCTCTCCACTCTTCCCCTCTCCTCTCCGCTCTTCCCCTCTTCTCTCAAGCAACGCAATGTGTATAGTGGAGCTGAAGAGTTAAAATCACATCTTAAAATGGATTACATTTGTTCCTACTGATGTACACAACCTATTCCATAGTTCCAAAGTGAAAGAAAAGTGATAGAATATTATCCAAATGAAGAAATAACAAAAATCCAACCCAGAGATTAATACTTGGTGGAAGCACCTTTGTCAGCCATTAGAGCTGTGAAACACTTGGAATAAGATTCTATCAACTTTGCACAATTCAGAAGACAGATGCAGCGTTTCCACAAACTTTTTATTTGGGCTCTGCAGTCCTTGCCGGTGACAAGCATACCCATAACATGATGATTTCCCCAGTCCCTGCCGGTCACAAGCATACCCATAACATGATGATTTCCCCAGTCCCTGCCGGTGACAAGCATACCCATAACATGATGATTTCCCCAGTCCCTGCCAGTGACAAGCATACCCATAACATGATGATTTCCCCAGTCCCTGCCGGTGACAAGCATACCCATAACACAATGATTTCCCCAGTCCCTGCCGGTGACAAGCATACCCATAACATGATGATTTCCCCAGTCCCTGCCGGTGACAAGCATACCCATAACACGATGATTTCCCCAGTCCCTGCCGGTGACAAGCATACCCATAACATGATGATTTCCCCAGTCCCTGCCGGTGACAAGCATACCCATAACATGATGCTGCCGCCACAATACTTGAAAATACAAAAGGATCAACAACACTGTATTCACTCCACATTACTGACCTGTATGATGAAGTGAAAAGAATAAAGCCTTTTTTTTAAAAATCCACTCCAAATGACCCATTCGGTTTTCAGCAAGGCTGTCAACTAATACTGCAAGACACAGCACAGCAAAGAAATGCACTTTTTAGCCTAAATGAAAAACTACAGGCTTGAGTTAAATCCTGTACAACAAAACACAAAGTATCATGTTATGGGTATGCCGGTCACTGGGGAGTTTGCTAAATAAATAGAAAATAGAAAATAGAATAGAAAGGAGCAAAGCCCAGGTAAAAAGTGACAGGAAAATCTGCCCCAGTCTTCTGAAACGCTAAGCCTGAGATAGATGTGTATTTGTTCGGGGGACAAATATATATATATTTGTTACGTCAAAGACACACTAGAATGGCTCTCCAATAGATGTTGTGTGTTCCTGAGTGGTCCAGCCTTAGTCCTAACTTACATCTCTTTGAAAATCACAGACAATGTTTGAATGTTGCTGTCCATCAATGACTCCCACCCAAATGCATCGAGCTTGAGCAATTTTGACAAAAACTATTGATAACTGTTTCCCCAAGAGTTGTGCAAAGTTGGTAGAATCTCATTCAAAATGATTCACAGCTGTACTGGCTGGGTGTGAAGATGTACACAATCAAGACATCATTTAAATTTTAATTTTATTTTTATTAATTTGGAAATGTTTCTGTATTTTTTCTTTAACTTTGAAAATGTGGAGCAGGTTGTGTACATCATTAAGAACAAATCTAATGTGTTCTCTTTTGAAATGTAATTTCAAAGCAGCAAAATGTGAAGACTGTGCAAGGGCTGTGTCGGCTTTCACTGGTGACTGTAAATACCTATCTCTTATCCCATTTCCAATCCTCTGTAAAAGGACTGGAGTCAAGGCAGCATGTTGTCAGCGGTGGATTGGTGGATGGGGTAAATTATAGGTAGGACCCAGCATTGATTTGCAACCCACTTAGCTGCTGCATCTTCCTGGAGATGCTTTGTGAGATCGGCAGGAAACTATTATCTTTTGTTCAGGTGTTTTGCTTTTCACACAATACCAACCACGGACAAAAAAAACGAAGAGACGTAGCTAATCTGTCTAGTCGGAAGGGAGTCCAATTTGGCAAGGTCCCACTGTTAGAAACCCTAGTTTAGGGTTAGGAGGGGATCATATACACTGACAGACACTATATGGATTCCACAGCCAGGTGGGTGGTAAAGGAGACTCTTGAATATAGATTTGCATTACATTTGTTTCTGGGTATTTGGTTGCTGTTCCATGTGAATGGGCTGGATGGGGAATGGAAATTGTGTCACCAGAGAGGTGACGAGAAAATAGATACAATTGGTGGATGGATATATATATACTGTAGGTGGAGAGAATGAGAGATGGCGCAATCAGGAAACCGCGGGGAGAGAGAAGAATCGTGAAGGAGAGCAGCGAAATAGGACAGGAGACAGAGGGGAGAATGATTGAGAGAATGAAGATAGAGAATAGGATGAGATGAGGAGACATGTTAGCTACATGTTAGCTACAAACCAGGTGGGGAAATAGATAGAATGATAGAAGTGAGGAGAAAAGATGCAGACAGTAAGGGAAACATGAGACAATTAGATGAGAGGGAAAAGGACACAGGGGATACATTAAAGTATATGGCAATGATAAAGATCAATCACACATACAGTAGGCTACTTAACTTGGCTAGCTGAAGAACATGGCAATGATATGAGCATGACAGTGATGCTTGGCCACAGATACAGTAAAGTACTACGCTTGGCTAGCTCAGACGATCTCTACTCCCACTAAGCTTCTCCTGCAGGCTGGTTTAGATCTCATCAGGGCCTGTATTAAAAAAACGTCTCAGAGTAGGATTACTGCTGATATCCAGGTTGGCTTCAACTTCAAATACTGCTATAGAGCTGTAGATTAGCTACATAGTAGACACTCAGACGAAACCCAGATTTTAAGACATATAGGGTCTGTTCCAATATGCACACTAGCATGCCACTTGAGTGATGAAGTAAGTAGTAAGTAGTGGGTAAGTATGGATATTGGAACACAGCCGTAGGGAAGCATCACGTCTTACTTCACATACTAGTAGATCTAGCCCCTTATTAAATGAGGTTACCCAGAGGCAGACATAATATCCACACAGCTACAGTTATTATCACAGCCCATGTTGCTGGTTCTGGACTCCTTTTCTCCTTTCTTTCTTTCTTTCTTTCTTTCTTTCTTTCTTTCTTTCTTTCTTTCTTTCTTTCTTTCTTTCTTTCTTTCTTTCTCTTTCTTTCTCTTTCTCTTTCTCTCTCCCTCCATCTCCCTCTCTCTCTCTCTCTCTCTCTCTCTCTCTCTCTCTCTCTCTCTCTCTCTCTCTCTCTCTCTCTCTCTCTCTCTCTCTCTCTCTCTCTCCCTCCATCTCCCTTTCTCTCTCTCTCTCTCTCTCTCTCTCTCTCTCTCTCTCTCTCTCTCTCTCTCTCTCTCTCTCTCTCTCTCTCTCTCACTCTCCCTCCATCTCCCTTTCTCTTAACCATAATATTCACACAGCTATAATCACTGCCCCTGGTACTGTTTATAGGATCATGTTTTATAAGGAACAGGAATGACTCTGTCTCCTCCCTCTATCTCTCCTTTCCCTTTCTAGATTTCTCCAATTCTCTCTCTCTCTCTCTTTCTCTCTCTCCCCCCCGTTTTGGTACTCTTCCAGATCTACATTATCTGCCAAATGACTCTGCCAAATCTCCCTTTCCCGTCTCATTCTCTCTCCTTCAGCCTCCTGGCTAGATCTCAGGGTTTCATATTTGGAGGCCTTGCGATCAATACAGCGTGTTGGTGATTGGGTTGCCACGCGTGATACATTTCTGTAACCTTGGTGATGGTTTGGTGTGGAGTCTCTGGCTGAAACCCTCCCTGTATTTTGGCTCAGTGAGAGAAAGGAAAAGGAGAGGAGAGAGGGCAGAGGAGAGAAGAGGATGGGATGGGGAGGAGGATGGGGAGGAGAGAGGAAAGGAAGTAAAAGGAGATGAGAGGAGAGGAGTGGAATGAGAGGAGTGTAGAGGAGAGGAGTGGAGTGGAGTGGAGTAGAGAGGAGAGGAGGGAAGAGCTACTGATTGGCTATAGCTCTGAGACACTTCGCTGCTCCCTGCGCTCCTTATTCTCCATCCCTCTTTTTTTACTTCTCGCTCAGGTGAAATAGTTTGGTGGTGATTTCAAATGATTGTGTGTTTTAAAAATGTGATAATTTCACCCTAAATGTTCTCTTGGGTGTTAATGTTTATCTCCCCTCTCTTTCTCCCTCTCTCCCTCTCTCTTACCCCTGCTCTCCCTGTCTCTCCCTCTCTTTCCTTCCCATCTATCTCTACTCCAGAACTCCATCCGCCACAACCTGTCCCTCCACACTCGGTTCATCCGTGTCCAAAATGAGGGGACAGGGAAGAGTTCCTGGTGGATGCTGAACCCAGAGGGGGGGGAAGATGGGTAAGGGACCCCGGCGACGCGCTGCTTCCATTGACTGCCCCAACGGCACCAAGATCCTGAAGAGTAAAGGACGAGCCAGGGGGAAGAGGACTGGAGCTGGAGCTGGGAGTGGAGCTGTTGGTCGGGGCAGGCGGCAGGGTTATGGTCTGGGTCAGGGGGCTCGGCCGGGGATGCATCAGGGGTCTCCAGAGCATGGTAGTCCTGCAGGGAAGGGAGGAGTAGGGGTGGGAGGAGAGGAGTACGATGCCTGGACGGATCTCCACTCCCGGACCTCCTCCTCAGCTTCGACGCTCAGCGGCTGCCTGTCTCCCATCCTGGCCGAGGCTGAGCCAGATGAGCCAGAGGAGGGAGGTCTGTCCTGCTCCACTTCCCCACGTCTCTATCCCAGCCCTACTTCCACTCGCTCCCCTGCCCTGGGCACTGGGGGGGCACTGCCCTGGAACCTCAATGGAGCTACCCCAACTCACTGACCTGACTGGAGCTATCAGCCTGGATGAAGGCTACCCCCACCCCCAGAACCACCCTCAGACCCAGCCTCGTAATGGCTACCCCAGCCCCTACGGCTCCAGCCCCAAGGAGGAAGGCTCCTACTGTGGCCCCGTCTATGGGCAGCCATCCCTGGGCATGCTGCGGCTCCACGCCCCCATGCCCATGCAGACCATCCAGGAGAACAAGCCAGCCAGCTTCCAGCGCCCCCTGAGGGCCTACTCAGAGAGCAATGCCCTGCAGAGCCTGCTGACCGGAGGGCCTGGAGGTCCTCAGTACTGCAGTAAGGACATGGTCACACTGGGAGGGCAAGGAGGGGAGGCACACACGCTCCTGACCCAGGTAACCAATCAGAGTCGCAGCAGCCACAATCATAGCCATAGCAACCATAATCACAATAACCATGAGCACGGACACAATCCAGGCCCACACAATGGTCACGGCTCAGTTCATGACCAGAACCCCAGCGGTCATCATCAGAATGGTCACCACAATCACGGTCACCCCAACCTGGACTACAACCATAGCCACAAACATCACCTCAGCCCAGGAACTGACTACAACCAGAGTCACAGCCACAAACTGAACCCAAGCCATGACCACACTCCCCGGTCCAATCAGGGTCACCACCACGGTCACCTCCAGGGTGGACCTAGACCTCCAGGCGTCCAGGCTCTTTCTCCCAGAGTCAACACAGATATCCTGCAGCCCTACAGCCTCAAAACCCCCACCCCAACCCCTAGCCACTATGGCCCCCTCACCCCCATCTCCCCACCACCAATCCCCCGTCCCTGCCCCCAACCCCGCCTCAGTTCTTGACATACCCCAGGACCCCTGCCTCCGCCTGGCCTCCGCCCCGGCCCATCACCCCCACCCCCGCCACCAGCCATACCCCGGTACCACCTACCACCAGGGTATAACCATGACCGACTCCTGGCATGGCTACTACCACCACACCCTCCACCCCTCCCAGAACTACCATGGACACCTCCACCACAGCACTCACCAACCCAACCGCATGGCTCCAGACCTGGATGTAAACGTAGACATTCTCCCCAGCAGCCTAGACTGTGACGTGGAGTCCATCCTCCTCAATGACTTTATGGACACAGAGGGGATGGGGATGGACTTCAACTTTGACGGCTCCCTGTCTCAAGGAGTGGGCATGGGCATGAGCATAGCGGCTTTCGCCGGAGCGCCCCAGGGACATCACAGTCAGAACTGGGTGCCTGGGTGAAGGGGATTGGTCGGGGAAGCCCAAGGGCCAATCAGGACACAGCAGAAAGGCTTTCACCCACAAGGCTGAGCTGCAGGGGTCAGAGGTCTGGGATCAGGGTCAGAACGTACCCTTGGACTGACTGACTGATTGACTGTGATGCTTAATGCTACAAGACAAAAGAACTGAATATGTATTGTCATGTTGTTTCCTGAGGGTCCCTTTACAATCTCCATTCTCTCTCTTCCTCTCTCTCTCCCTGTTCCTTCTTTCCTTTCTCTGATCCTCTCTCTGTGCTCTCTCTCATTCCCTCTGCACCCGTTCTCTCTACTCCCTCTATCTCCGTGTGCCTCCGGTCGCTCCTGTGATGGAGTAGCACCACAGCACCCTCCCAGCTCTGTGTTATACCCCTGGTTCATGTTCTTCAGTTGGTCTGCTATACTGTATCACGCACTTTACATCCATCGCTTTCAAAACAGATGCAGTATAACAAAGACCGGGGGGGGGGGGGGGTCATAGTTTGTGTTAAGTTGAATTTATGCAAACCACTTTATTATCCATCTCTTCTTATAAAAAAAGAGAGAGGCGGTATCTTACTTGAGAACAGGATCAAACAACTACATAATAAATAGGTTCAGCGGGTTGAGGTGCTTGTATTTCATATGGGTTGGAAGGTAGGGAGGTCGGGGAATGGGTGGATGGAGGGAGGGATGAAGGAAGAGGGGGTTGGCTTCACCAGGGTCAGGGCGAGTTCTCCTTCTTCCTCAAGGATGGAAGGATGCAAGGATGGAGGAATGGAGGGATGGATTGAGGATTGGGGGTCAGGAGTTCCCCTTCTCCCTGGTGGTGTCGCCCACCATAGATGGATGGAGGGGTGGACGAATAGAGGATAGATAGAGGATAGAGGGATGAGGATAAGCGTTGTTGGTTGGTTGCTATGTCCCCCAGTGTGGTCCAGGAGGACAGCCATCCATCAGACAGCCTCCATTTAAATGCACACAGCTAGGGCCTCCATTTAAATGCACAATCCCCTCTTTAATCTCTTTAAGCTACGGTGATGCATCACTATTGCAAATTTAATACGCCACTCTGTTTCTCCCCCCTTCCATTCACCTCCATCTGGACACGCACGCACGCACACGCGCGCGCACACACACACACACACACACACACACACACACACACACACACACACACACACACACACACACACACACACACACACACACACACACACACACACACACACACACACACACACACACACACACACACACACACACACACGCTCCATTCACCTCCGGACACACTGGTTTAATGTGTTTTGGCCAGTGATGATGTTAAAGTAACTGTGTACTAAATAGCGGAGGAAGGAGAAATGGAGCAATGAGGCGAGGAAAGGAGAAATGGAGCAATGGGGAGAGGAAAGGAGAAATGGAGCAATGGGGAGAGGAAAGGTGAAATGGAGCAATGGGGAGAGGAAAGGAGTCATGGAGCAATGGGGAGAGGAAAGGAGACATGGAGCAATGGGGAGAGGAAAGGAGACATGGAGCAATGGGGAGAGGAAAGGAGAAATGGAGCAATGGGGAGAGGAAAGGACACATTGAGCAATGGGGAGAGGAAAGGAGGCATGGAGCAATGGGGAGAGGAAAGGAGACACAGGGCAATGGGGAGAGGAAAGGAGACATGGAGCAACGGGGAGAGGAAAGGAGACATGGAGCAATGGGGAGAGGAAAGGAGCAATGGGGAGAGGAAAGGAGACATGGAGCAATGGGGAGAGGAAAGGAGCAATGGGGAGAGGAAAAGAGACATGGAGCAATGGGGAGAGGAAAGGAGACATGGAGCAATGGGGAGAGGAAAGGAGCAATGGGGAGAGGAAAGGAGACATGGAGCAATGGGGAGAGGAAAGGAGACATGGAGCAATGGGGAGAGGAAAGGAGACATGGAGCAATGGGGAGAGGAAAGGAGACATGGAGCAATGGGGAGAGGAAAGGAGACATGGAGCAATGGGGAGAGGAAAGGAGACATGGAGCAATGGGGAGAGGAAAGGAGACATGGAGCAATGGGGAGAGGAAAGGAGACATGGAGCAATGGGGAGAGGAAAGGAGACATGGAGCAATGGGGAGAGGAAAGGAGACATGGAGCAATGGGGAGAGGAAAGGAGACATGGAGCAATGGGGAGAGGAAATGAGACATGGAGCAATGGGGAGAGGAAAGGAGACACAGGGCAATGGGGAGAGGAAAGGAGACATGGAGCAATGGGGAGAGGAAAGGAGACATGGAGCAATGGGGAGAGGAAAGGAGACATGGTAATATTCCCTCTGTGCCTCTTCCTCTCCATTTGGTGGATTTATGTAGCTCTCCTCTAATTTGAAATAAGGAGCTTTCTCCCTGCCTGCTCTGCTTCCTGGAGAGGATTGTCATTCAACCCCAGCCTGGCTGCTTCCTCTAGCTGACCAACCACACAACACAACAGTTTACTCAATCTAGGGGCCGTCCTAAATGGGTCCCTGTCCCCTACACACTGAGTGTACAACACATTAGGAACTCTTTCAAACCACACCGGTTTGAGTGTGTCAAGTACTGCAACGCTGCTCTGTTTTCACACTCAACAGTTTCCTGTGTGTTTCAAGAATGGTTCACCACCCAAAGGACATCCAGCCAACTTGACACAACTGTAGAAAGCAATGGAGTCAACATGGCCAGCATCCCTGTGGAATGCTTATGATACACCTTGTAGAGTCCATGCCCAGATGAATTGAGGCTGTTCTGAGGGCAAAAGGGGATGCAACTCAATATTAGGAAGGCTTGATGTCCTCAGTCCTTATACCTCAGTACAGCCCCTCTTGTCCTATCCTCCGTTCCACCTCTCACACACAGTAGGGTAAAGCCTGGAATGTTTTACACTAGTGAATTGGCACACTGATTAACACATTCAACAAGATAATTATTTAGTGCTATCTCCCCTTCACAGAAACTCTCCTCCTATCCTCCCCCTCCCCCCCTCTCTCTCTCTCTCTCTCTCTCTCTCTCTCTCTCTCTCTCTCTCTCTCTCTCTCTCTCTCCTCTTTCTCTCTCCCTGTCACATTCCTTCATTCCCTCCATCCCATTCAACACCCCCCCTCTGCATCTCTCTTCCTCTCCCTCTCTCTCATCCTATCACATACTCTCATCCAGAGGTTAGACAGAGGGGAAACAACATTAATTCCCTGGCTAAAGAGATAAATGATTTATGATTTATTTATGCAAGTGTTGGTGTTTTCTCATCTCATCTCCCTGGCACCAAGTTATAATTCTCTCTCTTCAGAAAGCACAAGGGAGATTTTAGAGAGGTTTTGTGCGTCCAGTAACAGGGGAAAAAAGCCAGGCTATTAGTGCTTGAACAACAGGGTCCTCCTGGTCCCAGTTCACATTGTATTAACGGTACAAAGAACATAGGAATTGGCTGGCTGTACAGCACAAACAGATCTGGGATCAGACCAGTCCTCTGCCACTCCACCCTTCAGATTCCTACAGTATCTGTTGTCTCTAGTCGAGCTTTACTTTGCTGTTGTCTGTTTTCTTGTGGTTGTCCTGTTCTGTGATCGTCAGTGAGGTCCTTTGTCTTGATAGGGTGCTTTGTGTTTGCAGCATTTTTACTCCAGGAGGGAGACGGGGGGGGGTCCTGTCCTAGCACCAGAGAGAGAGAGAGAGAGACCAGTCTTCACTCGCATCCAGTTATTTTTAGGGGAGAGGCTAGAAGGGAGGTAAAGGGACAAGGAGAGAAAGGTAGAGAGACCAGGGAGGTTAGAAGGGAGAGAGAGAAGGAGTAAGAGAGAGAGGCAGACTGTGAGACAGTGATATTTTCCAGCCGAGTAGCTTCCTGTAGAACTGGCCTTTTGAATCAGGCCAAATGTCAAGTGCTACTCTGCCGGCACCAACACGCTCAGATCAGATAACTATCCCTCTGCCCTGATGAAAGAGGAACAACGACGGGTATCTTCACAGGGCTTCCTCTGCCGTTCGTTGTTCCTTTCTTTCTTTTTGACTTGAGATGGCATATTTTTGTAACCCGACTGTAATTTAGTGTCTGGCCCCAGCGTGCGTGTGTGTGTGTGTGTGTGTGTGTGTGTGTGTGTGTGTGTGTGTGTGTGTGTGTGTGTGTGTGTGTGTGTGTGTGTGTGTGTGTGTGTGTGTGTGTGTGTGTGTGTGTGCGTGCGTGCGTGCGTGCGTGCGTGCGTGCGTGCGTGCGTGCGTGCGTGCGTGCGTGCGTGCGTGCGTGTGTGTGTGAAGCACACATGATGATGTACAAGATGATGTACAGAATTGATGATGGAAATCCCTTGCCCTGTAATATCACTTGTCCTGGTCTCCTTCCAACCAGGTGACCCGTGATACAAGTCAGTGTTCGACGTCCATCCATGTCTGAGGACGTCTGGAGATGACATGGAAACCGGCCTCTAGGGGCAACAGTGAGAGCTGGTACCTTCAACTAGGTTTTGGTTGTGAACGAGGATGGTGGATGGTTTTTAGCATCTGCCTTGCAAATTCAAATCCACTGCTAGAAAGTTGTTTTTGACATTTTTGTGTTAAGCTTTTCCCAAACCTTATCCCTTACCTTAACCATTCGGTGTTCATTCCTAACCTTATCCCTTACCTTAACCATTCGGCGTTCATGCCTAACCTTATCCCTTACCTTAACCATTCGGTGTTCATGCCTAACCTTATCCCTTACCTTAACCATTCGGCGTTCATGCCTAACCTTATCCCTTACCTTAACCATTCGGTGTTCATGCCTAACCTTATCCCTTACCTTAACCATTCGGTGTTCATGCCTAACCTTATCCCTTACCTTAACCATTCGGCGTTCATGCCTAACCTTATCCCTTACCTTAACCATTCGGCGTTCATGCCTAACCTTATCCCTTACCTTAACCATTCGGTGTTCATGCCTAACCTTATCCCTTACCTTAACCATTCGGCGTTCATGCCTAACCTTATCCCTTACCTTAACCATTCGGCGTTCATGCCTAACCTTATCCCTTACCTTAACCATTCGGTGTTCATGCCTAACCTTATCCCTTACCTTAACCATTCGGCGTTCATGCCTAATCTTATCCCTTACCTTAACCATTCGGCGTTCATGCCTAACCTTATCCCTTACCTTAACCATTCGGTGTTCATGCCTAACCTTATCCCTAACCTTAAAAATTCTGAGTTAATGCCTAAAATGATCTTTTAAATACTTCCAAATTTAACATTTGCAACAACTTCCAAATTTGTCGTTTGAGAAACATGGATGAACGTCTAATTCTGTCGTGAGACTGTGAGAGCTAGTTGCTCCTTCATGCGCGGTGAGGTACAACATACATACGTACATACATACATACATAATATATACAGGTTATATTTATTGGTTGAGAAGATGGGTTCTGTGCTGTGGCCCTTTGACTCCCTCAGTCCCTCATTATCTTTATTACAGAGACATGATGATGCTTCTATTACAATCTGATTCTGTACATAATCTATATTGGAGAAAAAATTGTATTATCATTTTTTGGGACAAGCAAAACATCAATTTCTTTTCTAAAATGATGTGTCTGATCATCTGTGACTATAAAATAAAACAAAAGAAAACATAGACTTGTTTTGTTCCTGTTTATTTGTGTGTGCAGATGTGCACGTGTAAGCCTGCCTGTGTGTGTGTGCAGATGTGCACGTGTAAGCCTGCCTGTGTGTGTGTGCAGATGTGCACGTGTAAGCCTGCCTGTGTGTGTGTGTGCAGATGTGCACGTGTAAGCCTGCCTGTGTGTGTGTGCAGATGTGCACGTGTAAGCCTGCCTGTGTGTGTGTGAAGATGTGCACGTGTAAGCCTGCCTGTGTGTGTGTGCAGATGTGCACGTGTAAGCCTGCCTGTGTGTGTGTGCAGATGTGCACGTGTAAGCCTGCCTGTGTGTGTGTGCAGATGTGCACGTGTAAGCCTGCCTGTGTGTGTGTGCAGATGTGCACGTGTAAGCCTGCCTGTGTGTGTGTGCAGATGTGCACGTGTAAGCCTGCCTGTGTGTGTGTGCAGATGTGCACGTGTAAGCCTGCCTGTGTGTGTGTGCAGATGTGCACATGTAAGCCTGCCTGTGTGTGTGTGCAGATGTGCACGTGTAAGCCTGCCTGTGTGTGTGTGTGCAGATGTGCACGTGTAAGCCTGCCTGTGTGTGTGTGTGCAGATGTGCACGTGTAAGCCTGCCTGTGTGTGTGTGCAGATGTGCACGTGTAAGCCTGCCTGTGTGTGTGTGCAGATGTGCACGTGTAAGCCTGCCTGTGTGTGTGTGCAGATGTGCACATGTAAGCCTGCCTGTGTGTGTGTGCAGATGTGCACGTGTAAGCCTGCCTGTGTGTGTGTGTGCAGATGTGCACGTGTAAGCCTGCCTGTGTGTGTGTGCAGATGTGCACGTGTAAGCCTGCCTGTGTGTGTGTGCAGATGTGCACATGTAAGCCTGCCTGTGTGTGTGTGCAGATGTGCACGTGTAAGCCTGCCTGTGTGTGTGTGTGCAGATGTGCACGTGTAAGCCTGCCTGTGTGTGTGTGCAGATGTGCACGTGTAAGCCTGCCTGTGTGTGTGTGTGTGCAGATGTCACGTGTAAGCCTGCCTGTGTGTGTGTGCAGATGTGCACGTGTAAGCCTGCCTGTGTGTGTGTGCAGATGTGCACGTGTAAGCCTGCCTGTGTGTGTGTGTGCAGATGTGCACGTGTAAGCCTGCCTGTGTGTGTGTGTGCAGATGTGCACGTGTAAGCCTGCCTGTGTGTGTGTGCAGATGTGCACGTGTAAGCCTGCCTGTGTGTGTGTGTGCAGATGTGCACGTGTAAGCCTGCCTGTGTGTGTGTGCAGATGTGCACGTGTAAGCCTGCCTGTGTGTGTGTGTGCAGATGTGCACGTGTAAGCCTGCCTGTGTGTGTGTGAAGATGTGCACGTGTAAGCCTGCCTGTGTGTGTGTGCAGATGTGCACGTGTAAGCCTGCCTGTGTGTGTGTGTGCAGATGTGCACGTGTAAGCCTGCCTGTGTGTGTGTGCAGATGTGCACGTGTAAGCCTGCCTGTGTGTGTGTGCAGATGTGCACGTGTAAGCCTGCCTGTGTGTGTGTGTGCAGATGTGCACGTGTAAGCCTGCCTGTGTGTGTGTGAAGATGTGCACGTGTAAGCCTGCCTGTGTGTGTGTGCAGATGTGCACGTGTAAGCCTGCCTGTGTGTGTGTGTGCAGATGTGCACGTGTAAGCCTGCCTGTGTGTGTGTGCAGATGTGCACGTGTAAGCCTGCCTGTGTGTGTGTGCAGATGTGCACGTGTAAGCCTGCCTGTGTGCGTGTGCAGATGTGCACGTGTAAGCCTGCCTGTGTGTGTGTGCAGATGTGCACGTGTAAGCCTGCCTGTGTGTGTGTGCGTGTGTACATGCATGCATGAGTGTGTCTCCGCTCATTCATTCAGTTGTGTGTGTGTGTTCCTTCATAGACACACTGCTGTGCATTAGATGAGCCAGCCAACCCCGGCAGTACACCCCCTGTCATTATTACCATACTATAGCTGTAACTCCTGACACATCACAGCAGCAAAGTGGGGTCTCTTGGTGTGTATGTGGGGGTGAGTCGGTAGGGGGCAAGAGAAATGGAGGGATATGTGAGTGGGTGGGAGTGAAATGGCTATCAGAGGTGACTTTCAGTGGGATAAACTCTCATAACATCCATAAACACAAACACACACACACATAAACATATTAGCTCACGAACATAATAAAAAACAGACCAAATGAGTCGTGTGTGTGTGGTGCACGCTAGCAGGTGCGTTGTGTGTGTGTGTGTACCAGCCATAAACGGGTGTGAAAGTGCTGACGCTCAGAGAGACATATTCTTGGAGCTGAGAGATCCCCTGCAGGCCTAGTAACCTTGAGCTCCATCCCCCAGCCACGGTAAACCAAGTCAGGCATACCAGACAGACAGTGTGTCCCCGGCCACAGCCCCATCCACATACACACACAGCCCCACTGGAGCCCAGCAGGGGGCCCTAGCCTATGGCCTGACTACAACCTGCCCTGAGACCCCCCAGTGTGTGAGCGTGCTACTGGCCTAACCTGTCCACTGCGTGATAAGAGAGAGAGAGTGAAAGAAAGAGGAAGAGAAAGAGGGAGAGAGAGAGAGAGAGAGAGAGAGAGAGAGAGAGAGAGAGAGAGAGAGAGAGAGAGAGAGAGAGAGAGAGAGAGAGAGAGAGAGAGAGAGAGAGAGAGAGAGAGAGAGGATAGAGAGAGAGAGAGAGAGAGAGAGAGAGAGAGAGAGAGAGAGAGAGAGAGAGAGAGAGAGAGAGAGAGAGAGAGAGAGAGACCAGTCTTCACTCGCTCCATTCATCTATATTTCACAGCATTGTCAATTAGTGTCTAAGTGTGGTTGGAGAGAGATATAGAGCAAGAGAGAGAAAGAGAGACTGATAGAAAGAGACCGAAAAGGAGACATGTCTCTGTGGGCTGTCTGCTCCAGGTCACCGTGTCCTGGTGATGTCCTCTCTCTGTTCCCTTTCTACCCCAGCCAGCGGAATCCTGCCTGGGCAGATCTGAGGCAGGGAGGAGGTCCTAATACCGGAGAGGGGAGTCCTATAGCTGGACCACAATACTGTCTGGGTAGGGGTAGAGGAGGACAGGGAGACTGGGGGAGGATAAAGGGAGAGCAGAGACAGGGGGACTCTGGAGTGTCAAATGATAGAGAATAGAGGAGAGGGGGGACTGGAGCATCAAAGGATAGAGAATAGAGGAGGGGGAGACATGGAGCATCAATGGATAGAGAATAGAGGAGGGGGGACTAGAGCATCAAAGGATAGAGAATAGAGGAGGGGGAGACATGGAGCATCAATGGATAGAGAATAGAGGAGGGGGGGACTGGAGCATCAAAGGATAGAGAATAGAGGAGGGGGAGACATGGAGCATCAATGGATAGAGAATAGAGGAGGGGGAGATTGGAGCATCAAAGGACAGAGAATAGAGGAGGGGGAGATTGGAGCATCAAAGGATAGAGAATAGAGGAGAGGGAGACTGGAGCATCAAAGGATAGAGAATAGAGGAGAGGGAGACTGGAGCATCAAAGGATAGAGAATAGAGGAGAGGGAGACTGGAGCATCAAAGGATAGAGAATAGAGGAGAGGGAGACTGGAGCATCAAAGGATAGAGAATAGAGGAGAGGGAGACTGGAGCATCAAAGGATAGAGAATAGAGGAGAGGGAGACTGGAGCATCAAAGGATAGAGAATAGAGGAGGGGGAGACTGGAGTATCAGAGGATAGAGAATAGAGGAGGGACTTCCCTGCAGTTTGGAACAGCTGTGATCTGCAGTCGCCTGGTTCTCCAGGGGAACCAGTCTGCAGAGAGGAGACATGAGGCCCCAGGCATAACCCCAGGCTATTCACAGCAGCCATATGCCCAGCTAGGGAGGAGTACAGACTATGGATGAGGACCTATGTTACCGTATGACTGGGAATCAATGGCTGGAGTGTTGAGGGGAGACAGAGACCAGAGAGGGACTGAGGAGTGTTGTGTTATGTGATTAGGGTTAGGAAGCAGAGAGGGAATGAGAAGGCTACTGTTGTGTTGTCGGTGACCAGCTCAGGCCAGGTCAAACCGAGGCTATATTAGAGATGCCCCCCCCCCCCGAGCACCAAGACATACAACTATGATGTCAAACATCTCCATGGTCTGAGAGACCCGACCGTACATGAAAGCAGAACCAGCTACTGTAGCTGCAGGGGAAACAAAACGCCAAGCAAAGTGACGGGTAGAGTAGGAAATGAATGAACGTTCTGAAGCAGAGCTGTACCTGCCTCTGGGAGAAGGAAGGATAGAAGGGAGGAGAGGGGCTCATTGAAGTTGTGGGTCTGCCTCTCCGTGACCAGCCAGCCAGACAGGCGGGCAGGTGGTGGACCTGTGGCAGTGAGATGCATATGAAAGTGTAATGAGATTGCCTTGCATAGAATCTCTCTCTCTTCCAGGCGAGCTGGACCAGGATGGAGAGGCAGAGTGTGGTATTATGTCACTGACACCTGGGGAATAGCAGAGCAGAGTGGCCTGGTGAACGATACAGAGCCGGAGGACAAGCAGTGTGTGTGTGTGTGTGTGTGTGTGTGTGTGTGCGTGTGTGTGTGTGTGTGTGTGTGTGTGTGTGTGTGTGTGTGTGTGTGTGTGTGTGTGTGTGTGTGTGTGTGTGTGTGTGTGTGTGTGTGTGTGTGTGTGTGTGTGTGTGTGTGTGTGTGTGTGTGTGTGTGTGTGTGTGTGTGTGTGTGTGTGTGTGTGTGTGTGTGTCGGAGCAGTGGTGATGGGAGGACAACGTTTATGCTACACACTGATTTGCTCTGATGGACACAATCTAGCGTACCTACTTCCTCGCTCCCTGTCTCAGACTCTGCCTGGTTGTGCATATTCAATATAGTTTGGACACTATTTTTTTCAGTTTTGATTGAACAAAAAAACGTCCTTCAAAAGAGAACAACCACCTCATGTTCGTGAAGGTGTAGGCAGAAGGGTCATAGGTTTACTACTTCATGTGTGATGTGTTTTTATCGTACTCATCTTCAGAGCCAAAACGTTCTCTGGTATACCGTGTGTTCTGCTACTACCTGCCCCAGGGACTCAGATAAACATCCCTTTATTACAATGTCCACCTCTACCATCTAAGCTGGGATAACTGCTTGTTTGATTACACACCTTTTTTGGTCTAAGACCAGTTCATTCAGTTAGTTGAGATGGAGCTGTAGTTCTGGATAGTACTGTTGTAGTCCTAAGTCAACGCGTCGGGTTAAAACAGAATGATAAAAACACACTGCCCTACCCTGTGCTCTGACCTCTTTCTCCCCTCTCTCTCCAGATGAAATCTCGCGTCTTGTGACGGCCGGCCGCCCAACAACCTGCCCGCTTGACCCTATCCCCTCCTCTCTTCTCCAGACCATTTCCAGAGACCTTCTCCCTTACCTCACCTCGCTCATCAACTCATCCCTGACCGCTGGCTACGTCCCTTCCGTCTTCAAGAGAGCGAGAGTTGCACCCCTTCTGAAAAAACCTACACTCGATCCCTCCGATGTCAACAATTACAGACCAGTATCCCTTCTTTCTTTTCTCTCCAAAACTCTTGAACGTGCCGTCCTTGGCCAGCTCTCCCGCTATCTCTCTCTGAATGACCTTCTTGATCCAAATCAGTCAGGTTTCAAGACTAGTCATTCAACTGAGACTGCTCTCCTCTGTATCACGGAGGCGCTCCGCACTGCTAAAGCTAACTCTCTCTCCTCTGCTCTCATCCTTCTAGATCTATCGGCTGCCTTCGATACTGTGAACCATCAGATCCTCCTCTCCACCCTCTCCGAGTTGGGCATTTCCGGCGCGGCCCACGCTTGGATTGCGTCCTACCTGACAGGCCGCTCCTACCAGGTGGCGTGGCGAGAATCTGTCTCCTCACCACGCGCTCTCACCACTGGTGTCCCCCAGGGCTCTGTTCTTGGCCCTCTCCTATTCTCGCTATACACCAAGTCACTTGGCTCTGTCATAACCTCACATGGTCTCTCCTATCATTGCTATGCAGACGACACACAATTAATCTTCTCCTTTCCCCCTTCTGACGACCAGGTGGCGAATCGCATCTCTGCATGTCTGGCAGACATATCAGTGTGGATGACGGATCACCACCTCAAGCTGAACCTCGGCAAGACGGAGCTGCTCTTCCTCCCGGGGAAGGACTGCCCGTTCCATGATCTCGCCATCACGGTTGACAACTCCATTGTGTCCTCCTCCCAGAGCGCCAAGAACCTTGCCGTGATCCTGGACAACACCCTGTCGTTCTCAACCAACATCAAGGCGGTGGCCCGTTCCTGTAGGTTCATGCTCTACAACATCCGCAGAGTACGACCCTGCCTCACACAGGAAGCGGCGCAGGTCCTAATCCAGGCACTTGTCATCTCCCGTCTGGATTACTGCAACTCGCTGTTGGCTGGGCTCCCTGCCTGTGCCATTAAACCCCTTCAACTCATCCATAACGCCGCAGCCCGTCTGGTGTTCAACCTTCCCAAGTTCTCTCACATCACCCCGCTCCTCCGTTCTCTCCACTGGCTTCCAGTTGAAGCTCGCATCCGCTACAAGACCATGGTGCTTGCCTACGGAGCTGTGAGGGGAACGGCACCTCAGTACCTCCAGGCTCTGATCAGGCCCTACACCCAAACAAGGGCACTGCGTTCATCCACCTCTGGCCTGCTCGCCTCCCTACCACTGAGGAAGTACAGCTCCCGCTCAGCCC